>NW_027441780.1:1512718-1590218 GCF_048569485.1 Anomaloglossus baeobatrachus | reverse complement strand
AGCTGATCGCTCACAGAAGCCGGCAGCCGGATGATCAGCTGATCGCTCACAGAAGCCGGCAGCCGGATGATCAGCTGATCGCTCACAGAAGCCGGCAGCCGGATGATCAGCTGATCGCTCACAGGAGCCGGCAGCCGGGTGATCAGCTGATTGCTCACAGAAGCCGGCAGCCGGGTGATCAGCTGATCGCTCACAGAAGCCGGCAGCCAGGTGATCAGCTGATCGTTCGTCCGCCGAGAGAGACCTTGATTTGAATAATTAAACACAAGATTTGACCATGCGCAGGGAAATCAAAAGGATTCCACTGATCAAAAAACGTTACATGCTGCGTTCCTGCCACCCGATGGTCAGTCGTTCCATGACTTATCAGTCGCGCTGCGGATGCAACGCAATGGCATCAGTCACAATCCACCGCTCATACAAGTCTATGGGAAACAATGGAATCCGCCAAACGGATTGTGTTGTTTATCAGAGCGGCGGATTGTGACGGATACTAAATAGCGGAAATGTGAACATAGCCTAATGAGTGTGCAGAGGGTGGGAAGAGGGCGGGGCTGGACAGTGAGGCCGGGTGGGGCCAGCTCTCACTGTGAGGTTCGGCATAGGAAGATTTCAAGTTTGGTTGAGCTGAAGGTAAATAACCACATTTGTCACCCATTGAAATCAATGAGGGCATCAAAAAGGCAAGGAAAAATGCATGCTATCAAATTGGTGCATTTGGCATGCATTTTGCATGCGTTTTACCTGCGGTTTTGTCAACAGAAACGCAGCTCACCAACTTAGTTCCATAATGACAAAATCAATGCTGGAGAGAATTTGACATGTCGGTGCCTGTGTTGGTTTCTCTTTCTCCCCAAGCAGTACATACTCGCCTATCACGGCTGTCACACTGCTCCCCCGCCTCTCATCTTCTTTCGGACCCGCTCATTAGCCTCATACATATTGACTCCTCCCCCGTCTGTGATTGGTTGCAGTCAGAGAGTCAAGCAACCAATCACAGCCACGGTGAACGTGTCTACATAGAGCGACTCTCTTCAGTGCTGTACTATCAGTGGAGGAGGACTCGAACTGTGACAGCAAACACCTGAGTGATGGCACCGCTGACACTCGGGTGGTTTGCTGTGACAGCTGGAGGACATCAGGCTTCAACCGCAGTGAACCCGTGATGTCATTGCTGCGACACCCGCCGTACTGTGGGAGCCGTAGCTGTGATGTCAGGGATTCACCCTAGTTTATTCTGATCGCTGCGTCTCTGTCCACACTCACAGCTGGCAGCCATGCTGTATGAGCGCTGGCTGTGACAGGACAGGGATGTAGCAGAGCTGGAAGCGTCGTGGGACCTCGTGTGGATTACTTCGGACCTCGAGGGGTGTTGTGGGGGTTAATAAACTGGTGAAATAGGGTGGCTTTTTATTTCAAATAAAGGATTTTTTGGCTGTTTTGATGTGATGTGGGGTGTCTCATAGACGCATAACATCACTAACCTAGGGCTTAGTGGCAGCTATGGTCTGCCATTAACCCCTTATTACCCCGATAGCCACCGCACCAGGGCAACTGAAGGAGCCGGTTCCAACGCCAGAATTGGCGCATCTTATGGATATGCCACTTTTAGGGCGGCTGTGGGCTGCTATTGTTAGGCTGGAAAGGGCCAAATAACGATGGCCCTTTCCACCCTAATATTATCAGCCCCCAGTTGCCTGCTGCACCTTGGCTGGTATTAAAAAAATGAGGAGATCCCATGTCATTATTTTTTTTTTTTTTTTTTAATAAATCAAATCCTAAAAAAAAAAAAGTGTGCGATCCCCTCTATTTTTCATAACTAGCCAAGGTACAGCAGACAGCTGAGGATTGCAGCTGCTGCTGTTCCTGTACTGTATATGAAAAATGGGGGGACCCCATGTTTTTTTACCCCCCGCCCCCCCACCAAAATAAAACAAAACAGCTAACCAAGCTGGCTATTCCTCTATCAAGCTATTGTTATTTCTTTCTATGTATTCTTTCTGTTCTTTCTTATCTAATCTAAATGTTCTTATTATCTATCTATCCATCTAGCTATTCTTTCTATTTTTTACTATCTATCATGTATTCTA
Source organism: Anomaloglossus baeobatrachus (assembly GCF_048569485.1). Taxonomy (NCBI): domain Eukaryota; kingdom Metazoa; phylum Chordata; class Amphibia; order Anura; family Aromobatidae; genus Anomaloglossus; species Anomaloglossus baeobatrachus. The sequence goes on along the minus strand of NW_027441780.1, from coordinate 1,588,128 downwards.
GCTATCTATCCATTATCCTTTCCTATCATATTTCGTTTCTCCTTCAAAAAAAGCTGTGAGAAAAAACGCACTAAAAACGCACCTACATTACAAGCGTTTTTGGGACATTTCCAAGCTCACTCTGACAAGGTGCAGTTTAGGTTGCAGTTTGTGTGCAGAAAAAACTGCAGCGTGCGCATGTAGCCTTATATTACAATACAGCACAGAATAGCTTGCAAAAAATGTTTGCGCTTATGTCGGACAACTCCTTTAAAGTAAAAAAAATTGAATAAAACTAATGTACCTCAAAAAGAAAGCTTTCAAAAATATAGCATTGACTAAAACTATTCTAAAATGAGGGAAAAATAAGCATTAGGGCGTCCAAATTGTGAAGACAAAACAATGAAGGAAATCCCAATGTCATAATGTACCACACTAAGTGGATCCTGCCACGTCTGCTTCTATCCCTGCTGAACTGACTCTGGGGCAGCACGGGGGATATAGGAGGCGTAGAGGCCATGCATGGATTGGTCTCAGGTGTCATACGGCCTTGGTAGCAGAAGCGTCCATCTAGAACCTTCCACATGACTTTTCCTTCTGTCCGTGACTTTTACATTATTTATTTTACAGCTTTGAAATTCAGGGAGAAAATATGCAGAACGCTGCAGACACAATGGAAAAAGGAGAAATGGATGTGCGGGGTGATGAACGGAGTAGAGACCTTTCCACAGGTAACCCTCCTCAGTGAAGAGTCACCATTAAATAACAAAGAGAACAGTCACATTCCCAGCTGCAAGGAGAAAATAAAGTTACATTTTCCCTGCTGCTGCTTGTATACAGTTACCAATGCAGTGCGGGAAACAGTAACAGTTACCGCTCACAGGCTGTGAGCCAACGAACAAGAGGGTTGAGTACTGGGCACTCACTATATAGTGAGTGGTGACTGTTTCAGCCTCTCCCACTGTGCTGGTGACTGAAAGTGAGCAGCTGCTGGGAGAATGTAACTGCATTTTCTCCTTGCAGACACTCCCGTGCCAAGCTGGTAATTTGTTGAGCGTCAGCTCAACTGTCCAATCTGAAACTGGGAGGTGCTTGGTTTCTTCAGGGGGTTCCCTGTTGTGAGTGATTGATCAGTTACTTAGCTGAGTAGTTAGTCCCAAAACCATGGTATCACGGAGGTGCCGGGGTAACTGGAGAAGGGACCCCCCAAAATGGGCCCTCAGACTAGGGATCTTGTGCTGTCCCTTTTTCCAGGGGTAGGCTTGATGGTATCCAGGTCTGGACTGCCAGCGTAACACTAACTCCTGTCCAAACCCTGATCTAACACCCCCTCCCCCCCCACCGGGAAAGGAGATGCAAACCCCACAAAGGATCGCCACAAAGACCGGAATCACAGGAGCATAAACTGAAGGTATCATCTGCAGTAACAAGTAATATCTCAAACCTTAAATAGGGAGAACACAGCTCAATAGAAATTAGCCTCCCTCTCAAGGAGCCACAAACCACTCCACAGGACTGGAGAACAGTGTAAAAGACTCAGCTGAAGCTGAGCAGCTAGTTTCAGGTTGCTTGTGAACAGTCCGTCGCGGCTCCCTGCGAACGTGGGCCTCGGTTATCTATGCTGTGTTCTGATCTATACCTGCCAGACCTTGGACCTCCTCTGACCATCCATTTGCCCATATCCGCTATCCTCCTGATATTCTGACCCCAGAGCTGACTATGCCTTTGTCTTTTCCCTTAGTTCACGGCATGCTCTCTTTGTATCTGACCCCAGAACATTTGATAACCCTGCCTCACGGCTTGTCCGTGCAGTGACTAGCGTCACACACTGTTCTAATAAATCAGATAGATATCATTTAAATGCTAGGTACTCAGATTACCACTATATCTGCAGGTAAATAGTATTTTTGTAGCTGCCAGGTTTTCTTTAACTCCTTCTCGATATGTAACATATTATTAGATCCTATTACTTCTTGAGGGCTCAAAAGCGGAGTATCCATTATTGCCAGCAGATGATGTCTATTCAGTTATTCAGTGGAGGTAAGCTTCACCGGCTGATGTTAACTTTTCGATCTTTGACAGCAGCATTTGCAGCTCGCAGCCTATGGGGTACAATTTTCCACATATCCAACGCCCCCAGCAACATTTATCATTGGGTGCATATGGGTCGCTGTAATAGCTGTGGGTTTGCTAAAGACTCCTTGCCCTATATAAGGGTACTCCTATGATCTCCACACCTAGATACATTCCTTCAGTGGTGTAGATTTCAAAATGAGATAATTTTTGGGGTGTTTCCACTGTTTAGGCACATCAAGGGCTTTACAAACGTGACATGACATCCTCTATTTCAGTCAATTTTGTTCTCCAAAAGTCAAATTGTGCTCCTTCCCTTCTGAGTCCTGCCGTTGACCCAAGCAATAGTTTTACACCATATATGGGCTATCAGCGTACACATGAGAATTGCACAACAGAATTACTGTATATGGTTCATTTCCTCATCTTACCCTTGAGAAAATGAAAATTTGTGGGAAAAATTAAAATCTTTATTTTTTTCCTTCCACATTGCTTTAATTTCTGTGATGCATCTAAAGTGTACTTTGGCATTGCATTACTGCTGTATGAATATTACAAAAAAGGGATAAATACATTGCTAACATGAAAAATGAGTAAAAAGACCTAGGCATTGCATTACTGCTTCAGAGATATTTGCAAAGAGAGATTCTTAGCTTATGTATTGGCCAATCCATATGAGCCCGATAACCTCGACAAGGTGATCTCATTATATTGGGAACCTAACCTTAAATGCCTCTGTGTGATTAAAAATCTGCATGTCTGCTTCTTGGCTAAATAAGATGGTGGACACACCCTGGCTATAGGGTGGAGTGCTTGGTCAGGTGCTTGTCAAGGTTATCGGTCTTACATGGATTGGTCAATACATAAACTAAAAAATTGTTTAAAAGAACTGAAGTCCTCAGTGGTTGATACCTTTTTAATGGCTAACTGAAAAGATGGAACTAAAGACACTTCTGAAGAAACGTGCACAACTGGACAGCGACATATTTTTCTTATCCAAATGCAAAAAGGAGAATCTGATCCCCCAAAGGACTCTGGATTACAAACCCAATTCTACATACCTACAATACCCATTATGCACAAAACCTTTGTCACAGGACTTCTGAGAGACTAAAGCCTGCTGTATACGTTGCAATTTCGCATACGATATCGTATGCGATTTGCAACGCCCCCATCGTATGTGCGGCACGTTCAATTTGTTGAACGTGCCGCACAAACGATTAACCCCCGTCACACATACTTACCTTCCATACGACCTCGATGTGGCCGGCGAACGTCCACTTCCTGGAGTGGGAGGGACGTTAGGCGTCACATCGACGTCACGCGGCAGCCAGCCAATAGATGCGGAGGGGCGGAGCTCAGCGAGACGTAAACATCCCACCCACCTCCTTCCTTCCGCGTTGCTGGCCGGGAGCCGCAGGACGCAGGTAAGATCTGTTAATCGTTCCCGGGGTGTCACACACTGCGATGTGTGCTACCCCGGGTACGATGAACAATCTGACGTTCAATTCTAGAGAAATGAACGACGTGCGTGCGATGAACGTTTTAACGTTCAATCGCACGTACCTGTCACACGCTACAACATAGCTTACGATGCCGGATGTGCGTCACTTACGACGTGACCCCACCGACACATCGTAAGATATATTGTAGCGTGTAAAGCGGGCTTAAGGAACCACCTTTTGCATGTCTTCTACAGCATCAAGAGTAAAATCCAGAGGGAATTTGAAACACAAAGGAAGACACTTCCAGAAAGCACAGAGCAAAAAGTACAATAATACTACTACAGACTACAAACTCTTCTGATCCACAACAAGGAAAAGAAACTACATAGACTGCGCCTCAATTCTGGACTTAATACAAACAGGTTGAGAACAAAGCTAAAACCTGACAACTTGGACAACCACTCCATTCAAGACACAAAAGCATCTAACTGTGTTATCAATCTCTCGGATTATAAAGGAAAGAAAGTGGAACTTGCTGTGCTTTCTAGGGTACTCTCATTTTGTCCTAGACAAAACTGAACTCTGCAGCAACATGGAAGATTACTTCAGGAGACTACGTCTGAGGGAATATTTTAACGATGCAGATGTTTCAGAATCCACCCAGACTGAAGGAAGACGGATCTTTACAACCAGGAAAAGGACAGATTGGACACCTCCACCAGAACACAACCCTTATTTGGATAACTATATAGACCCTTTCAGACATTTGGTAAAATCCACTATCCTAGACACACACAGGAGGCAACGATCCAATATCAGTGCCCAGGAAAGAAGGGCCATAAAATCTTTGAAAACCAACAAAGAAATCATTATTAAACCTGCAGACAAGGGGGGTGCAATAGTCATGATAAACAAATCAGACTACATGAATGAAGCACGTAGACAACTGATAGACACACGCTACTATAAAAAATTGGAGTCTGACCTTACACAGGACTATTATAAGGAACTTAAGAAGTTGGTCTCTTGTCTGCCTGACATATCCTCAACAGCTGATGAACTGATACCGGTAAGTCCAAGAATAGGCACATTCTACATGCTTCCCAAAATTCACAAATCTGGAAATCCAGGAAGACCCATCATTTCATGTGTGGGCACTGGGCACCCTCAATGAACAAGTCTCTGGATGGTAGAGGGTATCCTTAAACCCGTGGTAAGGGATACATCCAGGACACTACTGACCTATTGAGAAAACTATCAGCAATAGGTTCTCTACTACAGGGAACCATCCTTTCCACCATGGATGTGGAATCCTTGTACTCTAATATTCCACACCAGGATGGATTGAATGCCTGCAAAGTCTTCCTGGAAAATACAGGAACTGATGCCGATTCTGTAGTGAAGCTTACAAAATTCATCCTCACCCATAATTACTTTGCATTTGACAATAAGATATATCTACAGGAGACTGGGACTGCAGTGGGAAGCAAAATGGCACCACAATATGCAAATCTTTTCATGGCCAAGCTTGAGAGTGACTTTTCATCCTTTTGTCCTATCAGGCCTCTGGCCTCCTACCGTTACATTGACGATATTTTAATCATCTGGACAGAGTCTGAGGAGCAGCTGAAGACCTTCCATGAACACTTTAATCCGTTTCATCCCACCATCAACCTAACACTCAACTACTCCTGCACTGAAATCAACTTCTTGGACACCATCATTAAACTACGGAACAATGAAATAGACATCCCTGTAGAAGAAGCCAATTGACCGTCCAACATACCTGAAATGGGACAGTTTTCATCCAAAACACATAGCCTGGCTGTATATAATAGTTTATCAGGTACAATTGGATATGTTCCAACAGTACAGATAAAGACAATCACCTTGAGGGCCTCAGAAAGACCTTTATGAATCAAGGCTACCACTTAAGAACCATTGAAAACCAGATTACAAGAGCCATGAGAATATCAAGAAACCATCTCCTACATTATAAAACTAAAGAAGAAAACAACTGGGTCCCTCTTGCAATCACTTTCCACATCTGGAGGTGTTAAGAGGAGCTACACGGAAACTACAACCATTAGTGCAAAAAGATGCCCAGTTAAAATCTATTTTTCCAGCCCCCCCACTTCTGTGTTTTAGACAGCCCCCAAATCTAAAGGCCCCGTCACACTAAGCAACATCGCTAGCAACATCGCTGGTAACGAACAACTTTTGTGACGTTGCTAGCGATGTTGCTGTGTGTGACATCCAGCAACAACCTGGCCCCTGCTGTGAGGTCGTTGGTTGTTGCTGAATGTCCTGGGCCATTTTTTAGTTGTTGCTGTCCTGCTGTGAAGCACAGATCGCTGTGTGTGACAGCGAGACAGCAACAACTAATGTGCAGTGAGCAGGGAGCCAGCTTCTGCTGAGGCTGGTAACTAATGTAAACATCGGGTAACCAAGAAGCCCTGTCCTTGGTTACCCGATATTTACCTTTGATACCAGCCTCCTCCGCTCTCACTGCCTGTGCTGCCGGCTCCTGCTCTGTGCACAGATAGCTGCAGCACACATCAGGCAATTAACCCGATGTGTGCTGTAACTAGGAGAGCAAGGAGCCAGCGCTCAGTGTGCGCTGCTCCCTGCTCTGTGCACATTTAGCTGCAGCACACATCGGGTTAATTAACCTGATGTGTGCTGTAACTAGGAGACTGGGGGTGGTCACTGGTTGCTGGTGAGCTCACCAGCAACTCGTGTAGCCACGCTCCAGCGATCCCTGCCAGGTCAGGTTGCTGGTGGGATCGCTGGAGCGTCGCAGTTTGACAGCTCACCAGCAACCTCCTAGCAACTTACCAGCGATCCCTATCGTTGTTGGGATCGCTGGTAAGTTGCTTAGTGTGACTGGACCTTAAGAAGCTTCATTGTCAGAAGCTCCCTGTCCTCTCCAACAACTACAAGAACACTTCCCTTCAACCAGAAAAAAATGTAAGACCTGTCCATTTATATTGACAACGGACAAGATAAAGATTCCCAGATCACATCAGGACTACAAGATCCCATTTATCTTCAGCTGCACCACAACCAATGTGGTGTACTTAATTATATGTACTAAATGTCCAACTGGGGTCTGTATGTAGGGGAGACAGGACAACAGCTCAGGACAAGGATGAATTCTCACCGCCACATTATTAGAGAAAAAAGGATAGATCTACCTGTGGCCAAACATTTTTGTAACCCAGACCACAGCATCATGGACATGAAATTGCTGGTATTGAAAGGTAACTTCAAGTCCCAGAGAGATAGGAGACTATGGGAGTACAAACTTATGATGACCTTTGACACATTCAGAGCAGGACTGATGATTGTGTCTCATGGATTCATGTCTTTTTACATCAATTAAGAGATGTGCTCCTCAGACCATCCAGGGGCAAAACTTTCACACTGAACTGCAGCAATATTTATGGCCACAACAGTTTGTCCTCTTGCCATAGTGATAGTTCTGCTTCACATAACTTGTTTTATTTACTGCCCCATTCTATGTCCTGTTGTGTATAAATATGTGACTCTTCAGATTGTGTTATATTGAGCCTGAAGAAGAGACCTGAGTAGTCTCGAAAGCTTGCTATTATTACCATCTTTTCAGTTAGCCATTAAAAGGTATCAAGCACTGAGGACTTCAGTTCTTTTAAACAATTTTTTTTCTCTACTGGCTAACACGGTACAAAGATCTATTTTACCTGTACATAAACGAAGAATCTCACTTTGCAAATATCTCTAAAGCAGTAATGCAATGCCTATGTCGTTTTACTCGTTTTTCTCATTACCTATGTATTAATCCCTTTTTTCTAATATTTCTACAGCAGTAATGCAATGCCAAAGTATCCTTATATTATTGAGTGCCACTGGATATGCTTTTGTAGATATGTTTTATTGAATGTCGTTTTGAGCACTTAGAAGGGTGCAGTTTTTAAAATGTCATTTTGGGTATTTACTGTCACATAGGCCTTTTAAAGTAGAACACTACACACTTTGGAATTTGTATGGATTTATGTGTGTCTGTGTATGTTTGAGGTTATATTATTAAAAGCTTATAACTTCAATTTTATTTATGGCAGATGACTGTACCAGGAGTCCCACACAGAATGCTAAGGGAAGTGAAAGTAACAAAGAAGCAAAGCCATATTCATGTTCAGAATGTGAGAAATGTTTTTCTAAGAAATCAAATCTCATTACACATGAGAGAATTCACACAGGAGTGAAGCCATATTCATGTTCAGAATGTGGGAAATGTTTTGCTTGGAAATCACTTCTTATTAGACATGAGAGAATTCACACAGGAGAGAAGCCTTATTCATGTGCAGAATGTGGGAAATGTTTTTCTCTGAAATCAAATCTTGTTACACATGAGAGAATTCACACAGTAGAGAAGCCATATTCATGTTCAGAATGTGAGAAATGTTTTGCTCATAAATTGGCTTTCATTACACATGAGAGAAATCACACAGGAGAGAAGCCATATTCATGTTCAGAATGTGGGAAATGTTTTGCTCAGAAATCACATCTTGTTACACATGAGAGAATTCACACAGGAGAGAAGCCATATTCATGTTCAGAATGTGGGAAATGTTTTAATCGGAAATCAAATCTTATTACACATGAGAGAATTCACACAGGAGAGAAGCCATATTCATGTTCAGTATGTGGGAAATGTTTTGCTCAGAAATCAGATCATGTTACACATGAGAGAATTCACACAGCAGTGAAGCCATATTCATGTTCAGAATGTGGGAAATGTTTTGCTTGGAAATCACTTCTTATTAGACATGAGAGAATTCACACAGGAGAGAAGCCTTATTCATGTGCAGAATGTGGGAAATGTTTTTCTCTGAAATCAAATTATGTTACACATGAGAGAATTCACACAGGAGAGAAGCCATATTCATGTTCAGAATGTGAGAAATGTTTTGCTCATAAATTGGCTCTCATTACACATGAGAGAAATCACACAGGAGAGAAGCCATATTCATGTTCAGAATGTGGGAAATGTTTTGCTCAGAAATCAGATCTTGTTACACATGAGAGAATTCACGCAGGAGTGAAGCCATATTCATGTTCAGAATGTGGGAAATGTTTTGCTCAGAAATCAGATCTTGTTACACATGAGAGAATTCACACAGGAGAGAAGCCATATTCATGTTCAGAATGTGGGAAATGTTTTAATTGGAAATCAAATCTTATTACACATGAGAGAATTCACACAGGAGAGAAGCCATATTCATGTTCAGAATGTGGGAAATGTTTTAATCAGAAATCAAATCTTATTACACATGAGAGAATTCACACAGGAGAGAAGCTATATTCATGTTCAGAATGTGGGAAATGTTTTGCTCAGAAATCAGATCGTGTTACACATGAGAGAATTCACACAGGAGAGAAGCCATATTCATGTTCAGTATGTGGGAAATGTTTTGCTCAGAAATCAGATCGTGTTACACATGAGAGAATTCACACAGGAGAGAAGCCATATTCATGTTCAGAATGTGGGAAATGTTTTGCTGTAAAACCAAATCTTGTTCAACATTTGAGAATTCACACAGGAGAGAAGCCATATTCATGTTCAGAATGTGAGAAATGTTTTGTTTTAAAACCAAATCTTGTTAAACATTTGAGAATTCACACAGGAGAGAAGCCATATTCATGTACAGAATGTGGGAAATGTTTTAATTGGAAATCAAATCTTATTACACATGAGAGAATTCACACAGGAGAGAAGCCATATTCATGTTCAGAATGTGGGAAATGTTTTAATCAGAAATCAAATCTTATTACACATGAGAGAATTCACACAGGAGAGAAGCTATATTCATGTTCAGAATGTGGGAAATGTTTTGCTCAGAAATCAGATCGTGTTACACATGAGAGAATTCACACAGGAGAGAAGCCATATTCATGTTCAGTATGTGGGAAATGTTTTGCTCAGAAATCAGATCGTGTTACACATGAGAGAATTCACACAGGAGAGAAGCCATATTCATGTTCAGAATGTGGGAAATGTTTTGCTGTAAAACCAAATCTTGTTCAACATTTGAGAATTCACACAGGAGAGAAGCCATATTCATGTTCAGAATGTGAGAAATGTTTTGTTTTAAAACCAAATCTTGTTAAACATTTGAGAATTCACACAGGAGAGAAGCCATATTCATGTACAGAATGTGGGAAATGTTTTGCTCAGAAATCAGATCTTGTTACACATGAGAGAATTCACACAGGAGAGAAAACATATTCATGTGCAGAATGTGGGAAATGTTTTGATCGGAAATCAAGTCTTGTTACACATGAGAGAATTCACACAGGAGAGAAGCCATATTCATGTTCAGAATGTGAGAAATGTTTTGCTCATAAATTGGCTCTCATTACACATGAGAGAAATCACACAGGAGAGAAGCCATATTCATGTTCAGAATGTGGGAAATTTTTTTCTAAGAAATCAGATCTTGTTACACATGAGAGAATTCACACAGGAGAGAAGCCATATTCATGTTCAGAATGTGGGAAATGTTTTGCTCAGAAATCAGATCTTGTTACACATGAGAGAATTCACACAGGAGAGAAGCCATATTCATGTTCAGAATGTGGGAAATGTTTTGCTCAGAAATCACATCTTGTTACACATGAGAGAATTCACACAGGAGAGAAGCCATATTCATGTTCAGAATGTGGGAAATGTTTTAATTGGAAATCAAATCTTATTACACATGAGACCATTCACACAGGAGAGAAGCCATATTCATGTTCAGTATGTGGGAAATGTTTTGCTCAGAAATCAGATCGTGTTACACATGAGAGAATTCACACAGGAGAGAAGCCATATTCATGTTCAGAATGTGGGAAATGTTTTGCTGTAAAACCAAATCTTGTTCAACATTTGAGAATTCACACAGGAGAGAAGCCATATTCATGTACAGAATGTGAGAAATGTTTTGCTCAGAAATCAGATCTTGTTACACATGAGAGAATTCACACAGGAGAGAAGCCATATTCATGTTCAGAATGTGGGAAATGTTTTGCTCGGAAATCACTTTTTATTAGACATGAGAGAATTCACACAGGAGAGAAGCCTTATTCATGTGCAGAATGTGGGAAATGTTTTGCTTGGAAATCACTTCTTATTAGACATGAGAGAATTCACACAGGAGTGAAGCCATAGTCATTAATAGATTGTCTGTTTTAGTAAATAGTAAAAGTCTATTAATTTCTGTTAATAAAGAGTTCATTTTATGTCATTACGGTTGTGTACTTTTTATAATGGATCATTTAAAAATAAAATAAAAAATAAATCTTTATTTTTATATAGCGCTAACATATTCCGCAGCGCTTTTCATACATCAGGAACACTGTCCCCATTGGGGCTCCCAATCTAAGGTCCCTATCTTTATGTCTTTGGAATGTGGGAGGAAACCGGAGTACCCAGAGGAAACCCACGCAAACACGCGGAGAACATACAAACTCGTTGCAATTGTTGTCCTTGTTGGGATTCGAACCCAGGACCCCAGTGCTGCAAGACTGCAGTGCTAACCACTGAGCCACCGTGCCGCCTGTTTACAAATTATCTTTTTACACATTTTTAATTTGATAGATTTTTTTTTTTTGTTATAGCCAAGCTGTACGCTTTATTCATCCATTTGTATATTGCTTGAATGAGAGCAGAATCCATTTTGTTAAATCTACACTCCATTTTGTCTTTGTGTAAGAGCCTGTACCGTGTCTCCCCTGGTGTAATGCAGCAGAGACCCCTCTGTTTACTTTAGATAAGGACTTGTATAGTTTCAATTTCTTTGTTAAAAGTGAAGTTCAGGAATGTGAAACTAAGGCTAGGTTCGCACACTGCGTCTTTTTGAAGCTGCGTTTTTGTGCGTTTTTGGCCGCTAAAACGCACAAAAACGCACCTGCGTCGAAAAAACGCGGCAAAAAATGCACGCGTTTTGCCGCGATTTGGTGCGTTTTTTTTGCTGCGTTTTGCTGCGTTTTTGCTCACTGCGTCCTTATGCGTTTTTTATCAGTGAACAAAAAAAAAAGGTCTGTCATTTCCTTCTTCAATGTGTTCTTCATTCTCCACTAGTGTATGCAGAAGAGCAGACAGCTGCAGAACTACAAGGCTCAGCATACTCCATCCAATAGTGTATGCAGGAGAGCAGACAGCAGCTGTCGAACTACAAGGCTCAGCATCCTCCTTCCAGGACTGTATGCAGGATTTCTTTGCCCCCGCCAAACAAAAAAAATGACGTGGGCTTCGCCATATTTTTGTATGCTAGCCGGGTACTGCAGGCAGGGACGGGCTGCCCCCAACCCCCAGCTGCCTATTTGTACCCGGCTGGGAACCAAAAATATAGGGAAGCCCTTTTTTTTAAATTATTTCATGAATTTCATGAAATAATTTTAAAAAAAAAATGACGTGAGGTTCACCCAATTTTTGAGTCCAGCCGGGTACAACTAGGCAGCTGGGGATTGGAATCCACAGTGCAGGGTGCCAATGCTTTCTGGGCACCCCCGCTGTGAATTGCAGTCCCGCAGCCACCCCAGAAAATGGCGCTTTCATAGAAGCGCCATCTTCTGGCGCTGTATCCAACTCTTCCAGCTGCCCTGATGCCGGCTGGCTCGCAGGGTAATAATGGGGTTAGGGCTAACTGTATAGCTGGCCCTAAGCCCGAAATTCATGGTGTCACGCCAATATTAGACATGGCCACCATGAATTTCTAGTAAAGATAAAAAAAAAACAACACACAGAAAAATATTTTTATTAGAAATAAAACACAACACAATTAGTGACTCCATCTTTATTGAAATAAAGAACCCCCCCCTCCGCAGTAATCCTGGGTCAGGGTCCCGCGCCGTCCAATCTGGATCCAATATCATCTGATCGGTTTGCTGGAAGGCAAAGCGATCAGATGATGTGTCAGGATCCCATCACACATCAGCTGATTGTATAAAAGCCAATTATACAATCAGCAGATGCATCGGTGCAAAAAAAAAAAAAATAATACTCACTTATGTGCTGATTACCGGCAGCTCCTGCAGCGATGGGGCGGGAGTCTGATCCTGTCCGATCGCTGCAGCAGCTGCCGGTAATCAGGGATGAAGTCTCCTGCCGCATCCGCTGATACCGGCCGGGCGCCCGCGTCACCGCGATACTTACGATCACCTGATGCGTCAGGTGACTGCATCAGGTGATCCATCGCCAGGTCCTGCATCCATCGGAGGTTTCCCGGCCGTCTGCACACAGCCGGAGCGGGGGTGGCGATACCGTGAGAGGAGATGGGAGCGGGCATGGCACCGGGAGTCTGCAGACAGGTGAGTATAACTTTTTTTTTTTTCTACTGTTAACTTTTGTTTTCGCAGCCGCTTCCACCTCCCGCCCAGACATGGCGCCGCACGGCAGCATACATGCACAGGACTGGAGGTGGAAGCGGTGGTGACGGTACCGGGAGGATTCACGCTTCTGTATATACTGACAGAAGGAATCCTCTGACTGTACACGTCACTTTACTACCCACCTCCTGCGTTTATAGCTGCGTTTTTGGTCTTAGAAACGCAGCTATTTGCGTTTCTCATTGCGTCTTTCAACATCCCATTGAACTCAATGGATGAAAAGCGCAGTGAAAAACGCGGGAATAATTGACATGCTGCGTTTTTGTGGCACCACAAAAACGCAGCTGAAAAAAAACAGATGTGTGCGGACAGCAAAAATGAAAACTCATAGACTTTGCTGGGGAAGCAAAGTCCTGCAGTTTTGAGGCCAAAAACGCACCCGAAAAACACGCAAAAACGCCGCGAAAAACGCACTGTGCGCACATAGCCTAAAAGTTTATATAGTCTTATTGAAATTAGTGATGATGATGTAATCTTTTATTTGTTTGAGACAAAGGGAGAGCTACTTCTGATACTTTATTGTTTCAGAGGGGTGTCTTCTATACATACATACATGATCTTTATAATTTAATTAGGACCACTCACGCAAAATCTTATATGTCCCATGCTGATTGGCAACAATAAATCTGGTGCCTGAACAGCGACCCACTATTTCTGAGAACCACTGATCCAACCACCTTGCCTTCCTCAGAAAGACAACTCAAGTTGTATCAAAAGGTAAGAAGCTTATTCTCACAATATTTGAATTTGATACGTGGACAATTTAGCAAATTTTCCCACCTGCAAAGAATGGAGAGGGCTGTAATTTTTATTGTAGGTAACTTCAACTGTGACAGAATAAAGAAACAATACAGAAAATTACATTGCATGATCTTTAAATAATGAATTTAGATTTTATTATGTTAAATAAGTATTTGATACAATGGAAATACAGCACTTAGCAATTGGTACAGAAACCTTTGTTTGCAGTTAGGCTAGTTTCACACTTGCGTTGAACGGCATCCGTTGCATTGCGTTGTGTGACGGATGCCTTGCAAATAGTGTGATAATAAAGGCAACGGATTTGTCACGAACAGCCGGGGAAGTCACTCAGAAATCCGCAGCTGTTCACTGATTTGTCACACACGACTACTCTCTAGCGCCCCCCTTGTCTGCAGGCCACTTTTGGTACTGCAGGACAATGCATAAGATGGGGCTGCTGAGCTGATAATGCCAAATATTGGAGGTCTCACAGCAAGGGTAAATGTATATATCCACGATTCCTGCTAATGGAATATTTATATACCTCGGTACCCTTAATGATAGCACTCCAATAATTCTATGCAATAGAATTACGCTGCCACCACCCAGACTTTCTACAGGTAGCTGGGGACCCGTTTCAGATAGCATAAGGCCCTTCGGGTTTTTGGATTCGTATATAAAGGATAAGGAAAGAAACTTACATTTTTTATATATTTAATCCGAAAATAGGCAATGTTTAAAGAATATACAAGAATTTACAAAAGGGAACAATACACATTATGGCATAGACAGTTACATTAAAATAAAAGGTATAAAAGTGAAACTTACTAAGCTTGTGCCATAGAAGTGACGTCTGCTTAGGGAGTGGAGGGAACTCCAAGAGAAGAAGATGTTATAATCGGCCAGCATCACCCTTCATGATGCCCTATAAAGTACTGACAGACTGGCCCCCCGAGAGGGCCAGTTCCTATTATGCCTTAGGTGACCCCCCTTCTCTGTGACATTATTTTACAATCTTTGTGGGCTGTGCTTGAGATGGTTACAAAGCTTCTTAATTCTAGGATTTTTCATATCTTTGCTCCCGGGCCACTCAGGTGCAAGATATTAGCGTCATATTTAATATCTCGATTTTTCATTTACATTGATACCAAACACAACGCCTCTAGTACAATTTTACTGGACAATACTAATTTTTCGTGATTCCAGCGATTCCCCGGTAGAACTAGACGGTGCGTTGGGCTCAGCACTCCACAGGAATTCTGGAGATATGTTTTTCATTTTTCTGGCATTAATACAGCCCTTAAAACCTGCTTTGGAAGTTTTCCCGCCAATATAACAAAGAATTGTCTTTCTCTGAATCTTTTGGCTTTAGTTCTACCATTACCCAAAGTCATAAATACCTTAAGCTTCCAGGCCAATCAGATAATCGTCATGACGACCTGTGGCTGGTGAAGAAGAGGAGGGGGATGAAGACCCCTCAACAGTTCTACATGACAGGATTCCTGTGAAATAACGCGTTGCGTTAACTTTTCTAGCCGAGAGAGAGCGCCCCCATCATCACGGCACACGCAGGCACTACCACACTCATGATCTCCGCACACGCAGGCACTATCGCACCCATCATCACCGCACACCCACAGGCATTACCTCAGTGACGTCCCTGCTGACAGCGCAACTCAGTTCAGTTACTGCGTGGAGCTGACAGAGAGCGGTCGTGTTCTATGGCTGCTCCTGTCAGCTTCATGTAGCAGAGCTGGATGCGTCGCGGGACCTCGTGGATTACGCTGGACCTGGAAAGGTATTTGGGGGATTTTAATAAAGTGGGGAAAGAGGGTGTTTTTTGTCTTTTATTCCAAATAAAGTATTTTTTCGGGTTTATGTGTTTATGTACTTTCACTTACAGGCTAATTATGGAATGTGTCTCATAGACGCCTGCCATGATTAACCTAGGACAGTGATGGCGAACCTATGGCACGCGTGCCACCAGGGGCACGCTGAGCCCATTCTGCTGGCACGCGTGCTGTCGCCCGATCCTGCAGCTCCTCCTCTCCCAGGCTGCAGGTGTGTTGCCTAGGAGACGGAGGAGCGTCAGAGAGCAGCGCCGGTGTCGTCTGCTGGCTGCGTGGGATCTGAAGACCCAGCGGCGCGCAGCGGGGGAGGGGTGCAGGAAGGTAAGTTGTGTGTTGCTTTTTTTTTTTTTATAACTCGTGTGCGGCTGTGCCAAGGTGGGGATGGGGGGGGAAGCGCCAGCATGGGGTGGGGGAACGCACATGCCAGGGTGGGGTGGAGGAGGAGGAACGCACATGCCAGCATGGGGTGGGGGAGGGGGAACGCACATGCCAGCGGGGGGTGGGGGAACGCACATGCCAGCATGGGGTGGGAGAACACACATGCCAGCATGGGGTGGGGGAGGGGGAATGCACATGCCAGCATGGGGTGGGGGAGGGGGAACGCACATGCCAGCATGGGGTGGGGGAGGGGGAACGCACGATTCCCTGAAAATTGCCCACAGGAAAATTGCCCACAGGAAAAATGCCCACAGGAAAAATGCCCACATGGAAAATTGCCCACACGGAAAATTGCACACATGGAATATTGCCCACATGGAAAATTGCGCACACAGAAAATCGCCAATTCCAGCATCACAATGTTTCAGATCTATGATATTTGAGGTGCAAGGTGAGGATGTTCACATGATAGGTGATAAACTTGTGATTTACAGTTGACCTAGTGCAAAACTGCAAAAATGCTGAAGATCTGTGGTTTGTAGCAACAGTCTGTCATTATCAGCTATAGATAGATACAGTCTGCTCTCATCTCTCACTGATTCTGCCTTAGGATACTTTATACTTGCGTTGAACGGCATCCGTCACAATGCGTTGTGTGACGCATGTCACGGATGCGTTGTAAATAGTGTGATATAAAGGCAACAGATTCCTGTGAAATAACACGTTGCATTAAGCCAAGAGAGAGCCCCCCATCATCACTGCACACACCCCAGCACTACCGCACTCATCATGATCACTGCACACACCCCGGCACTACCGCACTCCTCATCATCACTGCACACACCCCGACACTACCGCACTCATCATCATCACCGCACACACCCTGGCACTACCGCACCTATCACCGCACACACTACCGCACCTATCATCACCGCACCCACTACCGCACTCATCATCATCACTGCACACACCCCGGCACTACCGCACTCATCATCATCACCGCACACACGCAGGCACTACTGCACTCATCATTATCACTTCACACACGCAGGCACTACCGCACTCATCATCACCGCATACACACCAGCACTACCGCTCCCTTCGTCACCGCACACATTACCTCAGTGACGTCCCCGCTGACAGCGTGACTCACTTCAGTTGCTGCCTGGAGCTGACAGAGTGGCGGTGTTCTATGGCCGTTCCTGTCAGCTTCATGTAGCAGAGCTGGATGCGTCGCGGGACCTTGTGTGGATTACGCCGGACCTGGAGGGGTATTTGGGGATTAATTATAACCAAGAAATTGTATAGTGATAGGAGTCAATATGAAGAAAACCAAAAAGAAAATACTGCTAAAAAGGTACTTTATTCTAATCAAATATTAAAAGCTATGAGTATAAAAACAATGCTTATACATAATAATTACAATAATACGTTTTAAGTGGGTGTAGAAGAGTGGTAGATCCGATTAGTGGGGATAGTGCTGTTTGTTTGCTATTCTCCAATAAACTAAGATAAGGAGATTGGGGGATGAAATATCTATCCCTCCCTTTCACCTACCTACCAGCGGAGGTGCACCATAAATTATTGGGTACCCCCCGCTCCACGTCGTCTCTCCCTAATATCTCCCTGCAACTAATCAGTTACGCACGGGAGACCCACCACCAGGAAAAATAGTCGTGCAAATAGTCACAATAAGTAGTTCAGGCATATATAGGTATATTATAGCCACTTATAGATATTATATAGATCTCAGACCAAAAAATTATTTGTTATATATATATATGGATGTAAAATCCCAGCAGGGAATAACTTATCTGCCGAGACCATCCAGTACTCTCTCCCGACGCGTTTCCCCCCTGTATTTTTCTAGGGGTTCATCAGGGGAATGATCCGAGGTAGATCTCTAAGAAAAATACAACATATCCATAGTATAATATAATATCTTGTTCTATTTCAAAAATCTAAAAGGTTCTCAAAGAGAAAGTGGAACCACTAATAATAGTGTATGATGGGGACATACCTTGTAGCTTTATAAATGACGGTCAAGAAACAGTGTGGAATCAGCCGCCCATAATAGGGTTAATCATTCGATGCGTAATGAATGGCTGCTTTCAGAGTTCTGCATGTCCCATAATGTCGACTATCATATACTGCGGCTTCCCTTATCCATCACTGTCTTATAAGTGATTTAAGTTCTTACCGTTCCCGCCTCCCAGTTTCGCTCCGGAAGTGCTTGATATGTCACTTCCGCATCCGCTCACTGGGACTGCATCGCGACGCACCACGGCGACCAACCGGAAATGACCGGGAGGTCACTTCCGCAACTGCGCAGTACGGTGCGTTCCATTGGTTTCTAGCCGGAAGCGGTCATCCAGCGTCACTTCCGGTACGCGGCTTCTCCATTCCTCCCCATCATCCTGCGTTCCAAAATGTCTAGGAAGCAGCCAATGACATCACTTCCAGTGTACGATTCTTATAGACCTCCCCACACATACTGCATTCAACAGTACCGAGCCGGAGATAGCTAAATAGCATTAATTCCACCTTACAAATTCTCCAGTCCTCAATGTATCTCCTCAAAGCCATATGGTTTTATCATGCCTTCCAGGACATGTGAAAAATATATGTCCCGGTGCCTTATGAGTTGTTACTATGGGGAAGATTATAAGTATTTCCATCTATTAAACCCCATATATGCCACACAAAAGGTGATGGCCCACTATCTAGGAAGGCAATCTATTTTCAATTATCTAGGAGTACTTAGGAGGCAATTAGATAATACGGAGGTCTAATCTCAAAGAGAACCTATCACCTAAATGCACAGAATTAAATTACATACATATATTAAAATTCTGACACGAATTTCTACTGTCAGACAAAACAACATGACAAAATTATCAAAATTAGCCTGGCTATACTTGTAAATATGATACCTCTCGGGTATAGCAACATACATTAGGGCTCATATGACAATTCTAAATAAAGCTGGTGTAACTGAGAACCTCATTAAGTCCTTTTGGACTGACTGTATCAAGTAAAAATGTCCACCGTGCCTCTCTCTGAAGGATTTTAATATCCCAATTACCTTTCCTGATTGGCCTAGGGACGACTTCGATTCCCTGGAATCGTATACTTTTTAGATCTCCTTGATGACACATGTTCACATGTCTCGCTATAGGCGTGTCGCGTTTGTGAATTATATCACCTATATGTTCTCCTATGCGGACACGTAACTGGCGTTTTGTCTTGCCAATATAACTCAGCGGGCATGTACACGTGCACCTATACACTAGCCCCTCTGTCCGGCAGTTGGCAAAGTCCCTAATATAAAAAACTCTTCCCGATTGATGATTACTGAAGGTTTAATTCTGATCAATAAAGGGACAGAACTTACAAGACCCACACCTAAAAGTTCCATGGGGCTTTCTTTCTAGCCATGAACCTGGTGCTTTTTCTGCCACATAGTGGCTATGTACTACATAGTCTTTGATAGTCTTGCCTCTTCTGTAAGTAACGCTCGGATGAGGTGTGATGTAATCACAAATATCGGGGTCCGATCTTAAAATCCCCCAATGTCGTCTTAGTATGTGCATGATCTTGGTATTTTAATCATCATATGAACCAATCAGTCTGGTAATATTTTCTTGTTCCGGTTTAGGTTTAGGACTTAGCAATGTAGCCCTGTATTTGGGGATTAACAAAGTGGTGAAAGAGGGTGGTTTTCATTCTTTTATTCCAAATAAAGTATTTTTTCGGGTGTATGTGTTTATTTACTTTCACTTACAGGTTAATCATTGTGGTTGTCTCATAGACACCTGCCATGATTAACCTAGGACTTAGTGGCAGCTATGGGCTGATGCCATTAACTCCTTATTACCTCGATTTGCCACTGCACCAGGGCAATTCGGGATGAGCAGGGTAGAGTCCCGGGACTGTCGCATCTAATGGATGCGGCAATTCCGGGCGGCTGCTGGCTGATATTGTTGGGCTGGGGGGCTCCCCATAACGTGGGGCTCCCCATCCTGAGATTACATTCTTTAAATGTGCGACTTTACCTTGGCTGGTATCAAAATTAGGGGGGACCGCATGCCGTTTTTTAAATTATTTATTGTACTGCACGATATAGACCTCCCACCGGCGGCTGAGATTGGTTGCAGTGAGACAGCTGTCACTCAGCATGGGGGCGGGTCTGACTGCAACCAATCATAGGCACTGGTGGGTGAGGGAAGCAGTGAATACTAGATGGAATAATGAGCGGCCAGAATTTTCAAAAGAGGAAAAGCCGCCGGAGCTTTGTGACAACTGTGCAGCGCCGCGCCCGTGATCGGTGAGTATGAGAGAGGGGGTGAGACCAGGAGTGATTTTAAACGATTTTGATCGTTCTGCTAGACATGCTGAGCATGCTCAGTATAACGTGACGGTATCCGTCAGTGGATTCCGCCGCTTAGCACATAGCGGCGGAATCCGCCACCATAGACAATCATTAGACACCTTGGCGGATTCCAACAGAGGTGCGTTATTTTAACGACCCAAAAAACGCTACATGTAGCATTTCCTCCGCTCGAGGCAGCGTCAAAATAACGACGCAGCATCGTCCAGCAGATGGAACGCAGACACTTGCGTTACAGTGCATTGTCAATACAAGTCTATGGTGAATAGCGCAGTGCGTTAACGGACTGCGCTATTCCCCATAGCGGCAGTTTGCGCTGAACGCAAGTGTGAAAGTAGCCTTACTCCTCCCACCAGCCTAAAACAGCAGCACATGCAGAACCAGCAGCAGTGTGATCCAGAGGAGCAATCACTACTATCTGTACTCACAAAAGTATAACTGTATTATCTGTTGAGTTACATGGGACTGCAAGTCACATCTAATACATTATCATCTCAGTGGGAGCCCACCAAAAGCAGGGTGCTGTTGGCAGAGATAGTTGGTCCTGAAATCCCCAAAGGCACAGCAGAAAGGTGAGACTGTCGCTTGTACGACCTCGTATTTGTGCTGTAAATGTATGATATGTTTTTTGCAGGGCCGCCATCAGAGCATGACTACTGTGACTGCTGTAGGGGGCCCAGTGAAGAGAGGGGGCCTGGACAGGCCAGGGGTAATTACTTAGCTTTGTTAAGCCCTGGGCAGGCCAGGCCTCCCCTCTTCACCGGGTCCCAGTCACAGCCGTAGCAAAGGGGCTCTGCTGTTTCAGCCACTGCGCACACACACACTGGTAAAACAAGGCCGGAAACAAGGCGCATGGAGCAGAGCAGGGAGGCGGCGCATCATCCCGCAGCCCATGTGATGAGGTCATCACTCTGCGCCTCATCACAGTGCTGCGGGCAACGCGGAGGTGGCGAGGACACGGCATCCGGCGGGGAAAGGTAGGCACTCGGTGAGCTGAACACCACCGGTGATGGGGGGCGGGGGCGCCCCTGCCTTGCTTTAGCTGAGGGGTTGGAACCACGGGCCTGCAATGACTTTTTCTGTGCCCCTGGGCAGTTTCCCGGGGGCCGCAGTGCTCCGGTGCTTACATACAAATGTGGTTGGGACTGTGTGAGCGGGTTTAGCTGTGTGCCTGGAGTCCCCCCTCTGTTGTGTGCCTGCTCTCCAGTGAGGTCAGCCCCCTAATGCTGTGTACAGCCCCCCCAATGCTGTGTGCAGTCCTCTAGTGCTGCATGTAGCCCCCTCAATGCTATGTGCAGCCCCTCCGGTGCTATGTGCAGCCCCCTAGCACTGTGTGCAAGCCCCCAGTGTTGTGTACATGCTCTCAGTGCTGTGTGCAGCCCACCCAATGCTGTGTGCATCCCCTTAGTTCTGTGTGCAGCCCCCAATGCTGTGTGCAGCCCCCCAGTGCTCTGTGCCACCCCCCCGTGCTCTGTTCTGCCCCCCCCCAGGGCTCTGTGCCACCCGCCAGTGCTCTGTACAGCTCCCCAGTGCTCTGTCTGTGCAGCCCCCTCCAGTGCGGTTTATCACCACCAGTGTTGTGTTCCGTCCAATGCTGTGTACCACCTCCAGTGTTGTTTGCTTCCCCTAGTGATGTCTGTACTCTGCAATTGCTGACCGTGCCACCCAGTGATGTCCATGCCCCCCCCCTAGTGATATCTGTGCCCCCTAGTGATGTCTGTGTCCCCCTAGGGATGTTCGTGCCAACCTAGGGATGTCTGTGCTCACCTAGGGATGTTTGTGCCTCCTTAGGGATGTCTGTGTACCCCTCTAGTGATGTCTGTGTACCCCTCTAGTGATGTCTGTGTACCCCACCTAGTGATGTCTGTGTACCCCCCTAGATGTCTGTGTATCCCCCTAGTGATGTCTGTGCGCCCCCCCTAGTGACGTTTGTAAAGTAATTTTTTTAGGGAAACACTTCTTTTTCTGGAACAACTTCAAGGGTGCTAACACTTTTGGCCGTGTGTATTTGTGTGTGTGTATGTATGTATGTATCTACAGCATATGTGTATATATATATATAATATCCAGAGTTGCCTGGGTTGGTAGCTGTCTCTCTCTCCCTCACTGTCCCTCTCTCCCAGCCTCACTCTGTCTCCCTGTCTGTCTCTGCCTCTTTCCCTGTCTGCCTCTTTCCCTCTCCCTATCTGTCTCTCTCCCTATCTGTCTCTCTCCCTATCTGTCTCTCTCCCTGTCTGCCTCTCTCCCTGTCTGCCTCTCTCTATTTGTCTCTTTCACTGTCTGTCTCTCTCTGTCTCTCTCTGTCTCTTTCTCTCTCTGTCTCGCTCTCTGTCTCCCCTCCGATATCATATTATCTCATACATAAGCTTCTTATACTAAGAATGTCCTTTGTTCCTATAGCAACCAATCACAGTTCCTATTAATGACCTGTAGCTCCCAGCTCTGTTGACTTTAATGGAGGCAGGATTTTTGGTGAAAAACTAAAGTGTGGGGTTAAATTTTCTCATAAAAACATAGTCTGACAGTCCCTGAATCACATGACGCATCTGGAAAATGTCGTGATTGTAAATGTGACGGTGCGGATTCCTTTAGCGGCCATACACACATAGATACATACAGCTTTATATATTAGATTATATATATATATGCACACACACACGTTTTTCCAAGCATGGCGTCAGGAGTGTGGAAGGTTTGAGGGGTGGAGGCAGAGCTGGGGTGCCACCTATATGGGGTCTCAAGGGGGCCCAAAAATTTTGCCAGTATGGGGTCCTGAAATTCCTAGTGGCGGGCCTGTGTTTTTGCAGTGGTGTAACTAGAGTCCAATGGGCCCCAGTGTGAAATTTGGACCTGCTCCCACCACTCACACATGTTTTTCACATGTATGGGCCCTTAGCATTCTAAGGGTGGCTTGCACACTACGACATTGCAGGTGCGATGTCGGTGGGGTCAAATCGAAAGTGACGCACATCCGGCGTCACTTGCAATGTCGTAGTGTGTAAAACCTTTTTGATACGATGAACAAGCGCAAAAGCTTCGTTATCATATCATCGGTGTATTCTCCGACATTTCCATAATGCCGGTGCATCGACAGGTACGATGTCGTTCCTCGTTCCTGCGGCAGCACACATCGCTGTGTGTAAAGCTGCAGGAGCGAGGAACATCTTCTACCTGCCTCCCGGCTGCAATGAGAGGGAAGGAGGTGGGCGGGATGGTTACATCGTGCTCATCTCCGCCCCCTCCGTTGCTATTGGCCGCCTGCCGTGTGACGTCGCTGTGACGCCGCACGGCCCGCGCCCTTAGGAAGGAGGCGGGTCGCCGGCCAGAGCGACGTCGCAGGACAGGTGAGTGCATGTGAAGCTGCCGTAGCGATAATGTTCACTACGGCAGCAATCACAAGATATCGCACGTACGACGGGGGCGGGGACTAACGCACTCGACCGCAGCATCGGCTTGCGATGTCGTAATGTGCAAAGCCCGCCTAACTTCTACCAAGACTTATGAACTGCCTCCCCTCCCCCTCCTGGTATATATGCCTATCATCCTGGTGAATATGTCCTCATCCTGGTATATATGTCCCAATGCTGGTATATAAGGTCCTCATCCTGGTATGTATGGTCCACGTTGTCTCCATCCTGGTATATATGCCCCCTTCCTGGTATATATGTTCCCATTCTGGTTTACATGGTCCCCAATCCTAGTGGGCATTCATGTCTGTTGGCAATTTTCTGTGAACATTTTTCACATATCATGTGAACATCCTCACCTTGCACCTCAAATATCATAGATCTGAAACTTTCTGATGCTGCAGTTGGCAATTTTCTGTGTGGGAAATTTTCCATGTGGGCAATTTTCTGTGTGGGCAACTTTCCGTGTGGGCAACTTTCCATGTGGGCAATTTTCCGTGTGGGCAATTTTCCATGTGGGCAATTTTCCATGTGGGCAATTTTCCGTGTGGGCAATTTTCCTGTGGGCAATTTTCATGTGGGCATTTTTCCTGTGGGCAATTTTCCTGTGGGCATTTTTCTGGTCACCGGAACGCACATGCCAGCATGGGGTGGGGGAGGGGGAACGCACATGCCAGCATGGGGTGGGGGAGGGGGAACGCACATGCCAGCATGGGGTGGGAGAACACACATGCCAGCATGGGGTGGGAGAACACACATGCCAGCATAGGGGGGATGACATGCATGCCAGGATGGGGGGGAAACATGCTTGCCAGGATGGGGAACAATGCATGCCAGGATGGGGAAACATGCATGGCAAGATGGGGAAAAATACATGCCAGGATGGAGGAAACATGCATGCCAGGATGGGGAAAACATGCATGCCAGGATGGGGAAACATGCATGCCAGGATGGAGGAAACATGCATGCCAGGATGGAGGAAACATGCATGCCAGGATGGGGGAAACATGCATGCCAGGATGGGGAAACATGCATGCCAGGATGGAGGAAACATGCATGCCAGGATGGGGAAACATGCATGCCAGGATGGGGAAAACATGCATGCCAGGATGCAGGAAACATGCCACGATAGGGTACATTTACCTGGATGGGGGTAAATTAACCAGGATTGGGAACATTTACCAGGAATGGGGTACATGCCGGGATGGGGGAACATTTATAAAGCCCACTTTACACGTTGCAATTAGTTGTACAATCGCATTTGCGATGTGACACGCCCAGGTTGCATACGGGATCTTATGAGATTGCACGTTGGTCGTTCATTTGCTGTCACACGTGCGTTAGTAGTCTATGTTAAATTGGTCAATTTTGTGTGCGATCCTTTAGATCATGTGTTCTGTGACGTATGCATTGGGCACCCTTTTTTTTTTTTTTATTTATTGACTTGCCAAGCGTGTGTAATGTGTACAGAGGCATTTTTACTATGTCATCTGCCATTCAGCTCTGCTACATGGCCGCTGACAGCAGACACAGACAGCCATGTAGCAGCGGTGAATGGTAGTTGACAGCAGACACAGACAGAGCCGCACTGTCAGAATGAACTCGGGTGAACCTCACCCGACTTCACGGTCATGCTGCGGCTCTGTCTGTGCCGCGTCCTGATTAGCGGTCACCAGTGAAGACTCACCGGTGACCGCTAATCTCCTAAGTTACTGAAGTTAGCAGCCCTCTCTCATACTCACCAATCCCCGATCCCCGGCGCTGCACGGCATTCACACTGCTCCGGCGGCTTTTACTGTTTTGAAAAAGCCGGCCGCCCATTAAACAATTTCGTATTCCCTGCTTTCCCCGCCCACCGGCGCCTATGATTGGTTACAGTGAGACACGCCCCCACTCTGAGTGACAGGTGTCAGACTGCACCTAATCACAGCAGCCGGTGGGCGTGTTTATACTGTGCAGTGAAATAAATAATTAAATAATTAAAAAAAACGGCGTGCGGTTCCCCCCAATTTTAAAACCAGCCAGATAAAGCCATACGGCTGAAGGCTGGTATTCTCAGGATGGGGAGCTCCACGTTATGGGGAGCCCCCCACCCTAACAATATCAGCCAACAGGCGCCCAGAATTGCCGCATACATTATATGCGACAGTTCTGGGACTGTACCCGGCTCTTCCCGATTTGCCCTGGTGCGTTGGCAAATCGGGGTAATAAGGATTTATTGGCAGCCCATAGCTGCCAATAAGTCCTAGATTAATCATGTCAGGCGTCTATGAGACACCCTCCATGATTAATCTGTAAATTACAGTAAATAAACACACACGCCCGAAAAAATCCTTTATTAGAAATAAAAAACACACACATATACCCTGGTTCACCACTTTAATCAGCCCCAAAAAGCCCTCCATGTCCGGCGTACTCCAGGATGATGCAGCGTCGCTTCCAGCAGTGCTGCATGGAGGTGACCGGAGAAGCAGCAGACACAGCCGCTCCGGTCACCTCCACGCAGCTAATGAAGACAGCCGCGTGATCAGCTGAGCTGTCACTGAGGTTACCCGCTGTCACTGGATCCAGCGGTGGATGCAGCGGTGGCCGCGGGTAACCTCAGTGACAGATCAGCTGATCGCGCGGCTGTCTTCATTTGCTGTGTGGAGGTGACCGGAGCGGCGGTGTATTCTGCAGCTCCGGTCACCTCCATGCAGCACTGCTGGAAGCGACGCTGGAGCATCCTGGATTACGCCGGACATGGAGGGCTTTTTGGGGCTGATTAAAGTGGTGAACCAGGGTATATGTTTGTGTTTTTTATTTCTAATAAAGGATTTTTTCGGGTGTGTGTGTTTATTTACTGTAATTTACAGATTAATCATGGAGGGTGTCTCAGACGCTTAACATGATTAATCTAGGACTTATTGGCAGCTATGGGCTGCCAATAAATCCTTATTACCCCGATTTGCCAACGCACCAGGGCAAATCGGGAAGAGCCGGGTACAGTCCCAGAACTGTCGCATATAATGTATGCGGCAATTCTGGGCGGCTGTTGGCTGATATTGTTAGGGTGGGGGGCTCCCCATAACGTGGGGCTCCCCATCCTGAGAATACCAGCCTTCAGCCGTATGGCTTTATCTGGCTGGTTTTAAAATTGGGGGGAACCGCACGCCGTTTTTTTTAATTATTTAATTATTTATTTCACTACACAGTATAGACACGCCCACCGGCTGCTGTGATTGGGTGCAGTGTGACACCTGTCACTCAGAGTGGGGGCGTGTCTCACTGTAACCAATCATAGGCGCCGGTGGGCGGGGAAAGCAGGGAATACGAAATTGTTTAATGGGCGGCCGGCTTTTTCAAAACAGTAAAAGCCGCCGGAGCAGTGTGAATGCCGTGCAGCGCCGGGGATCGGGGATCGGTGAGTATATGAGAGAGAGGGATAGACTGACATGGACAGAGAGAGAGGGACAGAGATAGTGACCGACTGACAGAGATTAGTGAATGACAGACATTGTGAGGCGCTTCAGAACGCAGCTTTTCAGCTGCGCTCTGAAGCGGACCTTTTTTTAAGCTGCGGTGCAGAGCGCACACCTGCGCACATAGCATCAGACACCAAAATCGTATGAGGGATGTCACACGTTACAATTCTCTAGGTTCGTGCAACAAAACGCTCAATTCTAGAGAATGATACGATGTGTTTGCGATCAACGGTTTTGCGTTCAATCCTGATCGCACGTAGATGTCACACGCAGGTACCTCACAAACGATGCCGGATGTGCGTCACTTACAACTTGACCCCAACGACGGATTGTGAGATATATTGAAGCGTGTGGAGCGGGCTTTAGGATGGGCAATATGTCAGGATGGGGTACATTTACCAGGATGGGGCCATGATGGGGACAAATATACCAGAATGTAGTAAATATATGTCAGGATGGGGGACATGTTTACCAGGAAGTGGCCAGGAAGGGGGACATAACTACACAATGAAGGGGAGGGGAGCAACTCGTACATCTTTATGGGTTTTCAAGATGTTCAGACTTTGACATGTAGATGTGGATTACAGGGTGACATCTGATTGCATTCCAGGCTAAAATCTCTGTGTAATATGCTGCAATTTTTTTCCAGAAAGATCAATCCAACTGCTGTGTCTGGAAAGGGCAGGGGCTCAGCTTCAATGTGTGGTAAGCATGCATAAGCGTGATGCCCACTGCTGAAGAGAAGACTGCAAAGGTAAGGTTACAATCAATTATTTACATAATAGGATTGGTTGGCACTTCGGAAAAAAAAATTGGGTTTAGGGCTACAGTTTGGGCACTCGGCCTGTAAAAGGTTCGCCATGACTGACCTAGGACTTAATGGCAGCTATGGGCTGCTGCCATTAACGCCTTATTACCCCGATTGCCACAGCAGCAGGGCAATTCGTGATAAGCCGGGTAGAGTCCCGGGACTGTCGCATCTAATGGATGCGGCAATTCCGGGCTTCTACCGGCTGTTATTTTTAGGCTGTGGGGCTCCCCATCCTGAGAATACCAGCCTTCAGCTGTGTGGCTTTAACTTGGCTGGTATCAAAATTGGGGGGGGACTGCTCGCCGTTTTTTTTAAAAAAAATTTATTTATTGGACTGCACGATATAGACCCGCCCACTGACGGCTGTGATTGGTTGCAGTGAGACAGCTGTCACTCAGCGTGGGGGCGTGACTGACTGCAACCAATCATAGGCACCGGTGGGCGGGGGAAGCAGTGAATACTAAATGGAATAATGAGCGGCTGGCATTTTCAAAAGAGAAGAAGCCGCCAGAGAAGTGTGACAGCCGTGCAGCGCCACGCCGGTGATCGGTGAGTATGAGAGAGGGAGAGACAGACCAACAGAGAGTTGGAGACCGAGAGAGAGCGAGACCAGGAGTGCTTTCAAACTATTTATAACGTTCTGCTGGACATGCTGAGCATGCTCCGTAGAACGTGACTGAGTCCTGCACTGGAATCCGTCGCCAAACACATGACGACGGAATCCAGCACCATAGACATTCATTATGCCTCGTAACGGATCCCAACGGAGTCCTGCGGAGTGCCTTTTTTTTTTTTTTTTTTTACAGCAACAAAAAACGCTACATTCAGCGTTCCCTCCGCTCGACGATCACTGACGGTCAGTGACAAAACAACTGATGCGTCGCAGGACGGATGCAACGCAAGACCATCCGTTGCTATCCGTAGCTAATGGAAGTCTATGAGGAATAAACCGTTTCCTGCAACGGTTACTGTAATTCCTCAAGGCGGCGGATAGCAACGGATGCCGTTTAACGCAAATGTGAAACTAGCCTTACAGAGGTCAGATGTTTCCTACAGTTCTTGACCCAGTTAGCACACACTGCAGCAGGGATTTTGATTCACTCCTCCATATAGATCTTCTCCAGATCTTTTAGGTTTCTGGGCTGCATTGCGTTTCAGTTCCTTCCAAAGATTTTCTATTAGGCTTAGGTCCTTAGTTGCCCTGTCTGTGTGTTTCGGGTCATTGTCATGCTGTATGGGGTACTTTGCACGCTGCGACATCGCTACTGCGATATCGTCGGGGTGAAATCGAAAGTGACGCACATCCGGCACCGGTAACTATGTCGCAACGTGTAAAGCCTAGATGCGCCGATAAACGATCTCAAAAGCGTCGTAAATCGGTGATCTGTGTAGCGTCGGACATTTTCATAATGTCTCACCAATTGGAGATACGATGTTCCTCGTTCCTGCGGCAGCACACATCGCTGTGTGTGAAGCCGCAGGAGCGAGGAACATCTCCTTACCTGCCTCCATCGGCTATGCGGAAGGAAGGAGGTGGGCGGGATGTTTACGTGCCGCTCATCTCCGCCCCTCGGCTTCTAGTGGCCGCCTGCCGTGTGATGCCGCATGACCTGCCACCTTAGGAAGGAGGCGGTTCGCCGGCCAGAGCGACATCGCAGGGCAGGTAAGTGCGTGTGAAGTAGCTATCACAAGATATCGCATGTGCGACGAGGGCGGTACTATCGCGCTTGGCATCACTAGCATTGGCTAGCGATGTCGCAGCGTGCAAAGTACCCCTAAGACTCAGCCACGATCCATCTTCAATGCTGTAATACTAATTCTAGTTTGGTCTCACTTGACCACATGACCGTCTCCCATGCCTCTCTGGATTATCCAGATGGTCATTGGAAAGATTCAAATGAGCCTGGATGTGCCGGCATGAGCAGGGGGACTGCAGAATTTTAATCCATGAAGGCATAGTGTGTTACAGTAATATTTGAGAATGTGGTCCCAGTTCTCTTCAGGTCATTGACCAGGTCCTCCTGCGTAATTCTAGGCTGATTCTTGACCTTTCTCAGAATGATACTTACCCCCAAGAGGCGAGATCTTGCATGGAGCCCCAAACCGAGTAAGATTGACAGCGCATGCAGCAGAGCATTGGGAGGTGTGCGCGCTGCAGAGCATTGGGGGGCCTGTATGCGACAGAGCATTGGGGCGTGCGTGCGGCAAAGCATTGGGGTGGGGCGTGCGTGTGGCAGAGCATTGTGGGCGGGCGTGCGGTAGGAATTTGCGGGCTGGCATGCATGCAGCAGATCATTGAAGGCGGGCATGCAGCAGAGCATTGCTGGTATGGGTTGTGCAGAGCGCTATGTAAGGAGCACTATGCAGCTGTCCTTGGTGACACTAGATATTAGGATCATTTTGCGCTCACTAAGAAAATGGCTCCGCACTGTGATCCTTAACTTCATTCTCTGTTATCCTTTTGGAAACACGCAGAACAGAAGGCGGAGGGGACATCACACACATGGGCAGATTACACCCACTTTTACTGCAGTTGTAATGTGAGCTAGTTATACAGTACAGTAGGTCTACAGTAGGATTTCAGCAGCTGCTCCCCCTAGTGCTTAAAAGTAAAATATCAAACATTTTATTTTTCTCTAGTCACCTTCCACGACAGCACACAGGAGGTTACCTCTCTACCCTAATAGGGACAGGAAACACAAAGAGGTTAAATAACCCCTTTTCCACCTCCCATCTCCAGTGTTGTTTCCTGTCCCTATGGGGCACGAAAAGGTGACCTGCGGTGCTTCCGTGGCTAGTGATGAGAACGTCGCATACATACTTCCTTACCAATCGGGCAACTGAGGTCTGAGCAAACTCGCTTCCTCCTCTATTGCTGCCTCTGTCTCATTCAGATTTGGGACCCTCCTGCCCCTCCTGCACCTCTTAGAGCTAAAGGTGGGTAGGCTGACTCGCCAAGGGCCTCCTTTAGCTCCTTGGCACCTCCTATCTCACGGACGATGGCTTTGGGGCGAGTAGGAAGTGACGTCATCAGGGGTTCCTTGCCAGCGTCACTTTCAGATTTCATACGCATGCGTGATTACAGCACCGTGGCGGTAAACCAGGTGTCCCCCCGACCGATGGTAGAGGTGGAAACACCCCATAGTGGGAAGCTGGGATATCATCCGGACCGCATAAAGATCTATGTCAGAGCACTTTCCAGGCTGGACTGAGGATGGAGGGAGATCGCTCTACCCACTCTGCTTCTGTGGAGCCCAACACAGCCCCCGATTCAGGGAGTATACTGCAACTTGGGGGAATAGAAAAGTAAAGAATCTGGCTCAACCGTGATAATTGGTGCTCAGAAGTCAAAATTTAACCAAGAGAGAGAAAAGAACTTCAGCACTCAAAAGGAAAACAGTGGCAAATGTGTTTCTTTTGATAAAGATTGTTTTTATTAATGGCTCTTCATATGAAAAAAGAAAAGCGAAAAAACAGTTGTTGACGTTTCGGCTAATACAATAGCCTTTCTCAATAAACTGTCTATATATACAGGGTATAATCAAAAAATTATATGCATGGAAAAACCTAGTCACCAGTTTAACAATTCTGTGGTCTGTTATGAGGATAGCAAGAGTCTGCTCTTGAAATCAGTCGACGATAATCATGCAGTAGTGAGATTTATGCGGTCAGGAAATGACCTGTTATGAGAAAGATAGCAAGAGTCTGCTCTTGAACCCAGTCAATGGTAATACCAGTGATGGTATCTAGTGAGCACCTGATCCAAGGACAGAGTGAAGAAGACTGGTGACGAGGTTTTCCATGCATATTTTGTTTTATTATACCCTGTATACATAGACAGTTTACTGAGAGGCTATTGTATTAGCCGAAACGTCAACAACTGTTTTTTTCCTCTTTTCTTTTTTCATATGAAGAACCATTAAAAAAGCAATCTTTTTCAAAACAAAACACATTTTCCACTGTTTCCTTTTGAGTGCCGAAGTTTTTTTTCTCTCTCGCAACTTGGGTGAAGGTCAGAAGAGATAAGAATGTGGCATCCAAGAAGGAGAAGACCTCCAGCCGTAAATGTGTTGTGTAGCAAGAGGCTTCCTTCGGGCCATAATAAGAGACTATGCCAACCCTGTACTGACTGAGTAGTCAGAGAGAAACAACCCTCCCTCATTGAAGAGTTAAGAAGCCTGGTACATCAGGAGGTTCAGTCTTCCCTAGCATCCTTCTCCCAGCGTCTTCCCATTGCAGCCGCAGCACCCAAGAAGAGGAAACTTAGCCTCATGGAGGAGTCAGAGTCAGACTCTTTAGAAGGTCCATCATCACTACCAGATGAGGTCATAGAGGAGAAGGTATCTCTTCAGTGGATAAAGTCGAGAACAAATATATCTTCTCTATAGATGAACTACTGGGAGCGGTGCGGGATACTATGGGGGTTGAGGAAAAGAAATCGGCCAGGTCAGTACAGGAGGAAATGTTTGGGGGTCTAAGAACCCAAAAGAAAGTAGGATTCCCGGTGCATGAGATCATCAGAGATCTGATTCTCCAGGAGTGGGAAGCCCCAGAGAAGCGCCTTATCATTCCTTGGGTACGCGTTGGGTGGGCTTACGGTGGGCGATGCTGCACGTTTAAGGGTACTTTACATGCTGCGATATCGGTACCGATATCGCTAGCGAGCATACCTGCCCCTGTCGTTTGTGTGTCACAGGCAAATCGCTGCCCGTGGCGCACAACCTCGCTTACACCCGTCACACATACTTACCTTCCCTGTGACGTCGCTGTTGCCAGCAAACCGCCTCCTTTCTAAGGGGGCGGTTCGTGCAGCGTCACTAAGTGGCCGTCCAATAGCAGAGGAGGGGTGGAGATGAGCGGCCAGAATATTCCGCCCACCTCCTTCCTTCCTCATTGCCGGTAGATGGAGGTAAGGAGATGTTCATCACACATAGCGATGTGTGTTGCCGCAGGAACGAGGAACAACATCGCTACTGACCAGACAACGATTTTTCATAAATAAACGACCTCTCTCAGACAAACGATTTTTGCCTCTCTTGTGATCGTTTAAGGTTGCTCCAGCCTGTCACACGCTGCGATGTCGCTAACGACGCCGGATGTCCGTCACAAGCACTGTGACCCCGAAGATATATCGTTAGCGATGACGCAGCATATAAATGGCCCTTTAGGAAGCTTACACAGGGCAGGGCGTGTAGCTCCATGTTGGAGGGCCCTACACTTGCCGATACTGCATGATGGGGCCACATCCGGGGTGGGGACTATAGGAACGAAGGATGAGGGCACATCCGGGATGAGGACTGTAGGATGCATGGATGGGGGTACATCCGGGGTGGGGGCTATAGAAGTCCATGGCTTATCATATTTCCTTCAGCAGGATATATGTTTTCTCTTCCTCCTTTATGGAGCTGAAATCCCGGGAAGATATCATAGTCTCCTGAAGTGAGTGTCCCTCACTGCTGAGTGTCCCTCACTGCTGAGTATTTGGTGCAGTGTAGCAGGAAGTGGATTTCATCCTCCACAGCCTCCAGGTCACTGTGTTGGCACAGTCTGTCCTCCCTGGGCTTGTAGCTCTGCTTTTGTTGGAATTGATGGCTAGACTGTGAGCACTGAGTCTATATTGGCTCATAGTCCTGCGGTCTCTGGGAGTTTCTCCAGATATGGGGCCAGTCTGTAGTCTGGTATGTGGACAGTTTCTGTGAGGTGTTGATATTGGTCCTCCAGTCACTGACACCTCTCCTGGCCCTCGTCTACCATCTTCCTGATTCTGGCTTTTGTCAGGCTGCTGTGATTTTTCATTTTGTCCAGTTGAATTTGGGAGACCTGTGCCAAGGGTCCTGTTTCTTCTGGATCACCTATATGCATCGGGGCTTTATGGTGATGGGAGCGTGGATTGCTATTTTGTAGGTGAGTCCGACATGACAGTGCGCTCTTCAGAACTGATAGGTGTAGAAGGAATCTGCCCAGCTCGGCCTGACAGGCTCTATTGGAGGTGCTTCGATGGACCTGGAGAAGGTGCTTATAAAACTCCAGGTGGAATATTTCTGTTTGGGCTGGAATCCCACCTTGACCAATCTGGGTAAGTGTGAGGGCCCCAGACTTCACTACCGTGCAGGAGGATTGGGGTGATGATAGAATTGAAGCTTTTTAGCCAGACCCTCACTGGTGGCTTCAGATAATAGTTTCCTTTGGATGGCATAGCAATCTGTATTGCTTATTTGAACCATCCTGACTGGTGAATTTCTATGCCCAGGAAGGTGTATTTGTCCGTTCCTGTATAAGCGCAGTTGTTTAGGACAAATGAAGATGCTGGTCCGATCTTCTTTTGTCTCTTCTGGAACTCTATGGTGTTGGCTTCCTTTAGATTGATCGGTAGCGCCCATGTAGAGCTGAATTTCTCCAAGATTTGTAGGTTGTCTTGGATGCCTTTCTCAGTTGGTGGCAGCAGCAGAAGGTCATCTGCATAGAGCA
The DNA here is from genome assembly GCF_048569485.1 of Anomaloglossus baeobatrachus. NCBI lineage: Eukaryota > Metazoa > Chordata > Amphibia > Anura > Aromobatidae > Anomaloglossus > Anomaloglossus baeobatrachus. The sequence goes on along the minus strand of NW_027441780.1, from coordinate 1,553,711 downwards.
AGAATTTCACCTGGGCGTCATGGAGGGTAAGACCTGGAGCTGTGGAACATTCCAGAGCAGTGGCCACTCATTGATGTAAATATTGAAGGGTGTTAAGGCCGCTTTACAAGTATCGATATATCGTGCAATCGCATATGCGATCGCACCCGCCCCCATCGTTTGTGCGTTTCGGGCAAATAGTTGCCCGTGTCACACAAAGTCGTAAACCCCCGTCACACGTACTTACCTTCCAAACGACCTCACTGTGGGCGGCGAACATCCACTTCCTGAAGGGGGAGGGACGTTCGGCGTCACAGCGACGTCACACAGCAGCCAGCCAATAGAAGTGGAGGGGCGGAGATGAGTGGGACGTCAACATCCCTCCCACCTCCTTCCGTCCGCATTGCCGGCAGGATACAGGTAAGCTGTGTTCATCGTTCCCGGGGTGTCACACGAAGCGATGTGTGCTGCCTCGGGAACGATGAACAACCGACGCCCAGAAGGACGTTCTATTTTTTGAAAATGAGCGACGTGTCAACGAGCAACGATAAGGTGAGTATTTTTGCTTGTTCACAGACGCTTGTAGCTGTCACACGCTATGATATGTCAAACGATGCCGGATGTACGTCACTAACGACGTGACCCCGACGACATATCGTTATATATATCGTAGTGTGGCGCCCTGGACAAGCCAGGGGCCACAGGTAACTACATCACCACACCCTACACCCCGGTTAGGCACATCAAAGCCAGACACAAAACCCTTGTTGCCTTCCTCCAGGGGATGATGTCCACACCAGGGGGTGGAGCCAGGCGGTAGGTCTCCGCCCACCGAGGAGTACACAGTCCTGGAGGAGGGAAAGCAGTCAGTTGAGTTTTCAGTTGGAGTTGGAGTTGTGAGGTGAAAGTGAGCAGAGGTGAAGTGGCAGTAGAGCAAACTGAAGTTGGTCCGGGTGTGCGGCCCGGACGGAGCAGCAAGGTTGGCAAACGGTGGTGACCGTCTGCAGGAGAGGCCGATTGGAGCTTGCCGTAAGGACCGTGGATGGGCGGTGGCCCGGCGGTACCGGACCGGTACACAAAGAGAAGCCAGCACCACTCGGCAGGGCGTTTCGGACCCCGACCAGGCTTTTAGTCGCCAACAATTGGTCAAATCCGTTAGCGAAGGGGACCTCCTGGGTTTCCCAACAGTCAAGTCCCGTTAGAAGACAACAGTCCAACCGTGAAGGGGAGCACAGCCACCGCCAAGGCAACCGTTCCCAGGGCCAGCGCCTGCGGGCAAAAGGGTGTTAGGGCCAGGTGGACGGGCAGACCCAGGAGGTGGATCCACTGGGCCGAACTCCTTGATGAAGGCAAGGGGTCCGGTAGCCGGAGCACTACGGGTAGCAGGACAGTCCGTGCACAAGAGTGGAATGGAGAAGTCCCTGGGACCACGGAGTCACTGATGGTAGTCCGGGTGACGGAGCTCAGGTTCGGAGGCCGAGATGTAGTCAGGCAGAGTCCGGAACCGATGGAGCGGGAGGACGGGTCACCACAGGGATCAGAGATGGAACGGACTGACGGGATGGCAGATAGTCAGCGGTCGGGAATCGGCAGGACCGGATGGCGAGGCAGGAGCGGCTCTAGAAGAGAGATAGGTAAGTATGGCACAGAGACACAAGGAGACCTGACTCCTAGCTTAGGAAACACAAAGAACAGGCCCCGCCCACTTGGACACTAAACCCCTTTATACCCTGTACCTGTGTGCTCAATTTCCTGTCAGTGGACGCTGGCCCTTTAAGAAAGGGTCAATGACCGCGTGCGCGCCCTAATGCGCATGCGCGAGGCCCGGGTGCCAGAAGCCAGGGCAGGGAGCGGTGAGCAGAAAGCAGGAGAGCCGGGCTGGGGCTGAGTAGCCGACGGGCGCCGGGAGCGGGGACCGGGCCGCCTGGAGACCGCAGGCAATGGAGGCTGGAGACCGGGGAGAGAAGCAGGGAAGCCGGGGAGCGTGACAGGTGAGCCGGGGAGCAGAGCAGGGGACCCGGAGAGCGTGACAGTACCCCCCCCCCACGCCCCCCTCCCCGCAACCGGAACAGGAAGGCACGGATCAGAGGAGTACCCACATTCTCCCGGGGCTCCCAGGATCTATCCTCAGGACCATACCCTGCCCAGTCTACCAGGAAGAACTGTCGGCCCCGTACGGTTTTCATGGCCACGATATCCCTTACCGCATAGATGTCATCATCGGCAATAGGAGGAGGAGCCGAACTGGCAGCAGCGGAGAAGGGACCAAGGACAACCGGCTTGAGCAGGGAGACGTGGAAGGAGTTGGGTATCCTCATCGTGGCCGGGAGCTGCAGTTTGTAGGAGACCTCATTGATCTTGCTGAGGACTTTAAACGGCCCGATGTAGCGAGGACCCAGCTTGTAGGATGGTAGCTTCAATCGGACGTACTTGAAAGCAAGCCAGACGAGATCTCCTGGAGAGAAACACGGAGGGTCCAGACGCCTCTTGTCTGCGTGTCTCTTCATCCGCAGGGAAGCACTTCCAAGGGACGCCTTGACAGAGTCCCAAATCGTTGCAAAGTCACGGGCTACAGCATCAGCAGCAGGGACATCCGAGGAAGAGGATACAGGTAATGGGACGGAAGGCTGAAGTCCGTAAACGACATGGAAGGGAGAGCTGGAGGAGGACTCACTGACGTGGTGGTTATGGGAGAATTCAGCCCAAGGAAGAAGCGTGGACCAGTCGTCATGATGGGCGTTGACGTAGTGACGTAAGAAGGAGGTCAAGATCTGATTGACTCGTTCCACTTGGTCATTCGACTGAGGATGGTAGGCTGAAGAAAAGTCCAGAGTCACTCCCAGATGTTTGCAGAGGGCCCTCCAGAAGCGGAAGGTGAACTGAGTTCCTCTGTCGGACACAATGTGTGATGGAAAGCCATGCAAGCGGAAGATGTGTTGTATATAGGCGTCAGCGAGTTCCTGGGCAGAGGGCAGTCCAGCCATTGGGACGAAATGAGCCATTTTGGAGAACCGATCCACCACGACCCATATGACTGTGTGTCCGGAGGACAGGGGCAAGTCCGTAATAAAGTCCATCGCAATGTGTTGCCACGGAACTGAGGGTATAGGCAGAGGCAGAAGACAGCCATATGGCAGATGTTTGGGCGTCTTGTTCCTGGCACAAGAGGAGCAGGCTGAGACAAAAGAAGCGACGTCCGTGCGAAGGGATGGCCACCAGTAATGACGTACAATCGTACTCCATGTTCTCTTCTGACCAGCATGGCCGGCTGTTTTCGAGGCATGGCCCCAGTGCAACCCTTTTGGCCTGTCAGTCTCAGAGACATAGGTCTTCCCGGGCGGTATCTGGGCCAGGGTGACAGGGGCCACCGGAATGATTTTACTAGGGCAGATGATGGGCTGGGATGTCTCCTCCTCCTGTTCCATGGGCAGGAATGACCTGGACAAGGCATCTGCGCGTACATTCTTGTCTGCAGGTCGGAAATGGAGCTGGAAGTCGAACCTGGCAAAGAACAAGGACCACCTGGCTTGCCGTGGGTTCAGTCGCTGAGCGGACCGCAGGTATTCCAGGTTCTTGTGGTCCGTGTAAATGATCACGGGGTACACTGCTCCCTCTAGAAGGTAGCGCCATTCCTCCAGAGCCAGTTTGACTGCCAATAGCTCTCGGTCACCGATGGTGTAGTTGCGTTCAGGCGCTGAGAAGCTCTTGGAGAAGAAACCGCAAGTTACCATCTTCCCGGAGGAGGACTTCTGCATGAGCACTGCTCCGGCTCCCGAGGAGGAGGCATCCACCTCCAAGGTGAACTGTCGGTTTAACTCCGGACGGTGGAGCACAGGGGAGGAGGCAAATGCCCGCTTCAGAGAGCCAAACGCGGCGTCGGCCGCAGGTGACCAGTTCTTTGGATTAGCCCCCTTCTTGGTCAAGGCGGAGAGAGGAGCAGTCAGAGCCGAGAAGTGAGGGATGAACTGGCGGTAATAGTTTGCGAATCCCAGAAAGCGTTGGCTTGCCTTCAGTCCAGAAGGAGGAGGCCAGTTGAGAATGGAAGAGACCTTCTTCGGATCCATCTGCAGTCCGGTATCGGAGATGACGTAACCCAGGAAGGGAAGAGAAGACTGCTCGAAGACACACTTCTCGTACTTGGCGTACAGACGATTTTCCCTCAGTCGTTGTAGTACCAGCTGCACGTTCTCTCTGTGGGTCTGGAGGTCCGGAGAAAAGACCAGGATGTCATCAAGATACACCACCACACAGATGTAGAGAAGGTCCCGGAACACGTCGTTCACCAATTCCTGAAAGACTGCTGGTGCGTTACACAGGCCGAAGGGCATCACACAGTATTCATAGTGCCCATCACGGGTATTGAACGCGGTCTTCCATTCGTCCCCAGAGCGGATGCGGACCAAGTTGTAGGCACCCCGAAGATCCAACTTGGTAAACACACGAGCTCCTCTAAGCCGATCAAACAATTCGGGGATGAGCGGCAGGGGGTATTTATTCTTCACGGTGATTTGGTTCAATCCCCGGTAGTCAATGCATGGGCGTAGGTCGCCCTCTTTCTTCTTAACGAAGAAGAAGCCTGCTCCAGCAGGAGAGGAGGATCTCCGAATGAATCCCCTTGCCAGGTTCTCTGTGATGTAGGTAGACATGGCCCTTGTTTCGGCAGGAGACAGCGGATATATCCGTCCTCGAGGTGGTGTAGTTCCCGGGAGCAGGTGGATGGCACAATCGTAAGGACGATGTGGCGGCAGTACCTCTGACTCCTTTTTATCAAAGACGTCCGCGAAGGACCAATAGGCCGAGGGCAGTCCCGGTAGGGACTCTGGAACCGGAGGTCGTCGGATGGGTTGAATCGTCTTCAGACAGTTCTCGTGGCAAGAGGAGCCCCATCGGGTGATTTCACCAGTACCCCAGCTGACTGAGGGTTCGTGTGTCCGTAACCAGGGGAGTCCCAGCAGGATTTGATGAGACATGTGTGGGAGGACGTAGAGAGCGATGTTCTCGGTGTGCAGGGCACCGATACGTAGTTCCACCGGCTTGGTGATCCACGAGATGGTGTCAGAGAGGGGTCTCCCATCCACAGAGGCAATCACGAGGGGTTTGTCGAGTGGAGTAACAGGCACCTGGTACTTGTCCACCGTGGCCTGCTGGATGAAATTGCCTGCTGCCCCGGAATCGAGGTATGCCTCGGCCGTGAACCGCGTCTCTCCAATTGTCACTTGAACTGTCCACGTAACCGGGTCTGAGAGAGTCCCAGCACCTAGGGTGGCCTCTCCTACCAACCCTAGGCTTTGGAGTTTCCCAGCCTCTCTGGACAGGAGCGTAGAAGGTGTGTGCCCTCTCCGCAGTAGAAGCAGAGGCCCTTGGCGAGCCGTTCTGCTCGGCGTTGTTCAGACTGCCGCAAATGGTCGATCTGCATGGGCTCGTGGACGGAGACACCAGATGACGTTGACTGAAGTACGGCGGGCTTCTGCGGTGGAGAGGAATGCCGTATCGGACATCTCTCACGGGACACCTCTTTGGATCGTTCCTGAAAACGAAGATCCACTCGAGTCGCTAGGGCAATCAGGGCATCCAGGGTGGACAGCACGTCACGACCAGCCAGCTCATCTTTAATTCGACCCGAGAGGCCCTCCCAGAAGGCGGCGGTTAGAGCCTCATTGTTCCACCCGAGTTCCGAGGCCAAGGTGCGAAAACGGATGGCATATTGACCCACCGTCAGAGTCCCCTGACGTAGCCGGAGGAGAGATGAGGCAGACGCGGAGGCGCGTCCGGGCTCGTCAAAGGTGCCACGAAATGCCTGCAGGAACTCCTGGATGTTGGTGGTCACCGGATCCTCCTTCTCCCACAAGGGGTTCATCCAGGCCAGCGCCTCACCCTCTAGATGGGACATCATGAACGCGACCTTGGCTTGGTCGGAGGCAAACAAGTGCGGCAGCTGCTTGAAATGGAGGGAGCATTGGTTTATGAATCCCCTGCAGGTCTTGGGATCTCCGGCGTACCGGGGTGGTGAGGCCAAACGAAGTCTGGAAGCATCCGAGGAGGCTGCCACGGGAGCTGTGGCCGTGGATTGTCCAGTGGAAGCTCGAGATGCCGAAGATGTGACCGACGCTTGCAGCGTGTTCAGGCGGGCGTCCACAGAAGACATGAAGTTCAGCATGCGGGTCTGGGTCTCACGCTGGCGTGTGAGTTCCTCCTGCAAGGCCGCTAGTGCTTGGGCGGGATCCATGGCCTGTTCTTACTGTTAGGGCCAGGTGGACGGGCAGACCCAGGAGGTGGATCCACTGGGCCGAACTCCTTGATGAAGGCAAGGGGTCCGGTAGCCGGAGCACTACGGGTAGCAGGACAGTCCGTGCACAAGAGTGGAATGGACAAGTCCCTGGGACCACGGAGTCACTGATGGTAGTCCGGGTGACTCAGGTTCGGAGGCCGAGATGTAGTCAGGCAGAGTCCGGAACCGATGGAGCGAGAGGACGGGTCACCACAGGGATCAGAAATGGAACGGACTGACGGGATGGCAGATAGTCAGCGTTTGGGAATCGGCAGGACCGGATGGCGAGGCAGGAGCGGCTCTAGAAGAGAGATAGGTAAGTATGGCACAGAGACACAAGGAGACCTGACTCCTAGCTTAGGAAACACGAAGAACAGGCCCCGCCCACTTGGACACTAAACCCCTTTATACCCTGTACCTGTGTGCTCAATTTCCTGTCCGTGGACGCTGGCCCTTTAAGAAAGGGTCAATGACCGCGCGCGCGCCCTAATGCGCATGCGCGAGGCCCGGGTGCCAGAAGCCAGGGCAGGGAGCGGTGAGCAGGAAGCAGGAGAGCCGGGCTGGGGCTGAGTAGCCGACGGGCGCCGGGAGCGGGGACCGGGCCGCCTGGAGACCGCAGGCAATGGAGGCTGGAGACACGGGAGAGAAGCAGGGAAGCCGGGGAGCGTGACAGGTGAGCCGGGGAGCAGAGCAGGGGACCCGGAGAGCTTGACAAAGGGGCTCCTCCGGCCCATATCCAAGCCGGGGAGCGGGTTACCGGTGGGAACCCATTGGAACCATTTACCATACATAGGTGCAGGGAAAGGCAGTCATCGTCAACCTGCCGGGGAAAAAGCAACAGCAGCCGTCCGTGGGACCCGTCTTTCCAGCCGTGTGTTTTACCGAGAACTGTGTCATCGTCTCAGGCTGAGTGAGTACCACCGTGCCGTACGGCACCGCACTGCCCCCGCGACCCTGCACCTCATCAGGCCCCGTAACCCGCCTGCCACCCATTCCCTACCTCCTCCATCACCGGGCCCCGGGACAACCAACCCCCTACCCACGGAGGGGAGAACTAACATCAAAGCTGCTCTATACCATCACTCCCGGGATCCCCGTCCAGAGCAGCGGTGGTGTTCCAAATTCACCACAACCGTGGGTGGCGTCACGGACAATATCCCCAAATCAAACCACCCTTTTCACTCGCCGAGCGAGGAGCGCCGCTCGAGACCCCGGGATCCGGCCCACCGCTCGAGCCACAGCCGAGCAGCTGCGAGCAGCAGCAGTAGCCGGACCCGAGCAGTGGGTGAGCGCTGCGTCATCCTCCCCGCCCGCGACAACTTGGCGTTACGAACAGGATCTTACCGCTCTGCCGTCTGGTAGAGGTGCGCCTTGTTACCGCCGGAGGTGTCCGGCCGAAAAATTTCAGAAGCCGCCATCTTGGGCGCGAAAAGTCCCCGCTCGAGCGTCTCCTCGAGCAGTGGAGGCGCGAAGGCCTAGACCCCGCCCTTGCAGAGGAGGAGCCGGAAAGAGGCTGAAGGGGAAGGAATGGCGGCAGGCCGCATGTGAGCGCGGCTATAAAAGTGGGGACGCCAGGACCCTACGGCTATTTTTGCTAGTTCCTGGAAGAAGCGACCACAGCGATGCATAGTCCAACCAGCAACAGCGAAACCCCTGCGCCCGGCACTGCAGCGTGGATGGAGAACCGGTCCGCCCCGCTGAGCAACCGTCTGCAAGTCCGCATGCAGCTCCTTCTGAAGGAGTGGGAGGCCGACATGGCGGATGTGGTGGCCACTATGCGGAGATGCAAGGTGGAGACAGAGTTGGAGGAGCGGGTAAGAGACCCACGCCCCTGTATTCCGGACGGATCGGGCACTGCGGCTGAGGGGCCCGGCTCGCACTCGACCACCCTGCTGCCTCCCCCGCTATCCGCGACGGTTTCCGCCGCCCTGCCGCTAGGCCCGCTACCCGCCCAACTGGTAGCGGTACCCTGCCCGTCCGCCTAAGCGGACCGACCGGCTGCAGATGCTCAGAGTTGCCCCGAATTGCCCCTCGTGGAGCCATCGGGACCGCAGCCCCTTAACGGTGGTGTATCAGAGGCCCCTGAAGGGGTTGCGCCAGGTTTCGTACCCGAGCCCGGGACCGTAGCGTGGATGAAGGCCATCAACGGCAGCAGTATCAGCTATACCTCATGATGGAGCAGTGGGCCAACGAGGTGGAAATGCTGGTTGCGACTGCTCCGATGTGTGAGCTGAGAGTCGACGTAACGGAGCCGGCGAATGACCCAAGCCTCCATGTCCTGCATGGACTGGCCATTGCGGCTGGGGGGCCCGGTCTGGTCTCGGCCCATATACCGTCCCCACCATTACCCAGAGAGTGCCCCGGTCTTGACCGGCTTGACCTGCTGCCCCGCACTACACCGATAGAGCTCGATGTGCTGAGTGCTAGAGACCCGGAGGCTGCACCAGCTGGCGGCAACCCGCCTGGCGCAGGGGCAGATGATAGCGATTCCAGCTCCAGCACCGGACCTGGTTCCGAGTCTGAAAGGGCGAGTGAGCGTCGCCGCTACGAAGGGGAGCCGGTAGTCTTCTATAGCCCGCGCAATGGTGGAAACAGATATCGGGCACCCCTTTCCCAGCAGGCCTGCCACTGCATGTTTGACATGCTGGTAGCCGAGGATGAGGCTACCGCAGCAGACACAGAAGAGTCGGAGTAAGGGCAGCGGGATGCCGTTGTCACCGTCCCCGTTGGGACCACCAGAGTGCAGTTTACAGTTTAAAAGTTTTAAAAAGTTTTGAAAATCTGCAAAGAATGAATGATTAACCGAAGATTTATCTGATTGCTTTGTTGATTAAGACCGGTCATTGCCGGCACCGTTGTCCCCGTGGGGACCGTTTACAAGCTGCATAAAGAACTCTTTATGGACAAGCCTGAGAACTTGCAGGGCAACCACGAACTAGTGGCGTGTAAATAAAAATGTTTGTGCAGGCTTCCACCGTTACCGCCTCCGGAGAGGCATATTGGAGGAAGGGCCCGCAGCAGAGCAGGCTGGGGCCCAGCCACCACCGGAACCGGTGGCAAACCTCGGGGGGTTAAGGGGTCCCCATGGACGCGGGTCCCCTGAAAAGGACAGAACCCGCTCGGGCAACTTGTGCAGGACTGGGGTCAAGGGGTGCTGCCTGTTTGCTTAGGGGCAGCATCAGGGCCAGGTTGCTTGGGTGGGAGAGAGCGGAAGCCGTATCGTTTAGTAACGTTTAAGAGTACCTCCCGTTGTGGGAAGATGTTATTATAACTGTATTGTGTGTTACCGTTTTTTCTATTTTTACAGTTGAAAAAGAAAAATAAAACCGGTGATGGACGGGCAGCCCGCAGACGGTCTGCATTTTGCTAAGGGGGAATGTGGCGCCCTGGACAAGCCAGGGGCCACAGGTAACTACATCACCACACCCTACACCCCGGTTAGGCACATCAAAGCCAGACACAAAACCCTTGTTGCCTTCCTCCAGGGGCTGATGTCCACACCAGGGGGTGGAGCCAGGCGGTTGGTCTCCGCCCACCGAGGAGTACACAGTCCTGGAGGAGGGAAAAGCAGTCAGTTGAGTTTTCAGTTGGAGTTGTGAGGTGAAAGTGAGCAGAGATGAAGTGGCAGTAGAGCAAACTGAAGTTGGTCCGGGTGTGTGGCCCGGACGGAGCAGCAAGGTTGGCAGACGATGGTGACCGTCTGCAGGAGAGGCCGATTGGAGCTTGCCGTAAGGACCGTGGACGGCGGTGGCCCGGCGGTACCGGACCGGTACGCAAAGAGAAGCCAGCACCACTCGGCAGGGCGTTTCGGACCCCGACCAGGCTTGCAGTCGCCGACAATTGGTCAAATCCGTTAGCGAAGGGGACCTCCTGGGTTTCCCAGCAGTCAAGTCCCGTTAGAAGACAACAGTCCAACCGTGAAGGGGAGCACAGCCACCGCCAAGGCAACCGTTCCCAGGGCCAGCGGGCAAAAGGGGCTCCTCCGGCCCATATCCAAGCCGGGGAGCGGGTTACCGGTGGGAACCCATTGGAACTGTTTACCGTACATAGGTGCAGGGAAAGGCAGTCACCGTCAACCTGCCGGGGAAAAAGCAACAGCAGCCGTCCGTGGGACCCGTCTTTCCAGCCGTGTGTTTTACCGAGAACTGTGTCATCGTCTCAGGCTGAGTGAGTACCACCGTGCCGTGCGGCACCGCGCTGCCCCCGCGACCCTGCACCTCATCAGGCCCCGTAACCCGCCTGCCACCCATTCCCTACCTCCTCCATCACTGGGCCCCGGGACAACCAACCCCCTACTCACGGAGGGGAGAACTAACATCAAGGCTGCTCTATACCATCACTCCCGGGATCCCCGTCCAGAGCAGCGGTGGTGTTCCAAATTCACCACAACCGTGGGTGGCGTCACGGACAATATCCCCAAATCAAACCACCCTTTTCACTCGCCGGGCGAGGAGCGCCGCTCGAGACCCCGGGATCCGGCACACCGATTGAGCCACCGCCGAGCAGCCGCGAGCAGCAGCAGTAGCCGGACCCGAGCAGTGGGTGAGCGCTGCGTCATCCTCCCCGCCCGCGACAGTAGCATGTAAAGCGGCCTTTAGACTTAAGCTGCAGCCTTTTTTGACTCCAGGGCTCTGCTGGAAATAAGCCATTCTTCTACTGTTCACACACTGCAGAGGTTCTCTGTGTAGGAGCTTTTGATGATATCGTAGGACTTTCCTACTATTCTGCTCTCCAGAAATTTCAAGAAGCCCGGGTGCCACATTTAAGGCCCCGTTACACGCAACAACATCGCTAACAAGACATCGCCCCGGGGTCATGGAATTTGTGACGCATATCCAGCCTTTTTAGCGACGTTGTTGCGTGTGACACCTACGAACGAGCGTTAACGATCACAAATACTCACCTAATCGTTGATCGTTGACACGTCGTTCATTTTCAAAATACCGTTGTTCGTGTTGGATGCAGGTTGTTTGTCGTTCCTGAGGCAGCACACATCGCTACGCGTGACACCCCGGGAATGACGAACAACACCGTTCCTGCGTCCTCTGGCAACGAGGTGGGCGTGTCGTTAATGCAGCTGGTCACTGCCCCTCCGCTTCTATTGGTGGCCCGCTGTGACGGCGCTGTGATAGTGCACAAACCTCCCCCTTAAAAAAGGGGTTATTTGCTGCCCACAGCGACGTCGCTAGGAAGGTAAGTATGTGTGACGGGTGTTAGCAATATTGTGCACCACGGGCAGCGATTTGCCCGTGACGCACAAACGATGGGTGCAAACGCTAGCGACATCACTAGCGATGTCGCAGCGTGTAAAGTGGCCTTTAGGGTCCCGTTTCACTAAACGACGTACCAGCGATTCCGACCACGATATGACCTGGTCAGTATCGCTGGTGCGTCGCTACATGGTCGCTGGTGAGCTGTCAGTCAGGCAGATCTCACCAGCGACCAGCCATCAGCGACTCGTGGAAACGATGCTGCGCTTGGTAACCAGGGTAAATATCGGGTAACCAAGCAAAACGCTTTGCTTAGTTACCCGATATTTACCCTTGTTACCAGCGTACACCGCTTAGCGCTGGCTCTGTTACGGGGGGCTGTCTGATAATAAAACCTAAAGGAATATCAGACAGTCAGGGTCCACCGTGCAAGACTCTGCAGACTATGGCAGAGGATAAGGGGTATATAAGTGTGCCACTGTAAATAATAATAGCATAAGTGCAGAGTGCAATACCTCTGTTAAACTCACAGAGGAATATAATTAGAAAATAAAGCAATTCCTCTCTTACTTGGAGGGTGTGTGGAATGGTCTCTGTTAAAGATCACAGAGACAAAAGCAGTGAGTGTGAAATGGCACCTACCTAGGTCCGTTCCTCTAGTGGTGCCAGGAGACGGACAGCAGCGTAAGCCGCACAAAGCTCCTACCTCTGTTCGCTCCCCTAGTGTGCGAGGATATGAACAACTGCCAGACGCAGTATAAGGAACGTTACCCTAGCGGCAACGTCCACCTACGAGTAGAATCACAAGGCCCAGCCGGACCATGTGCCTCAGGCACCTGCCTATGTCCGCTCCACTAAGAGGTAAGGATACGGACTGCCGCCGAAGCTTAAGGTATAAGAACGCTACCCTGCCGGTAGCGCTCACCTAACATAGACAGAGAGATGCCTAGAGGGACGTGCACGGAGCGTCTACTCTCATGCATGAACCAAGAGGACTGAGCGCCGGGCGGCGTGCGTCAGGGTCTTATATAGACTCTGTGCCTCATCCAAGATGGAGGACACCAGAGCCAATCCGCTGCCAGAATGACAGCAATGACGTCACGCTGGCCTATCACCGAGCAAAGCGTCACAAGCACATGACCAGCGTCCAACCGGCATAGAAGGTGTCAGAGACATGTGACCACGTGTCACAAGCACATGACCAGTGGCCAATCAGCTTATAAGGTGTCAGAGACATGTGACCTCGTGTCAGCGATGATGTCACCCGCACATGTGCAATGGCTCCAAGATAGGACTTAGTCTCCAGCGCTTGCACATGTGCAGTAGCAAGAAATCCGGACATAGTCTCCAGAGCCACAGCAACCGTAACAGTACCTCCCCCTCAAGGGCCCCCCCTCCCGGTGACGCAGGTAATCGGCAACTAAGTCAGGAGCATGGACAGCCTCCTCAGGCTCCCAAGAGCGATGTTCCGGGCCGTAGCCCTCCCAATCTATCAAGAAGAACCTGCGCCCTCTAACCATCTTAGAACCAACTATGGCTCATACCTCATAGCTAGAGCGAGAGGAATCAGAGGCAGGAGAGTGCACTTCACGAGCGTGAGGTAAAATAGCCGGCTTTAGCAGTGAAACATGGAATTTGTCATGGATCCTAAGATGGACGGGTAACTTCAATTGGTAGACTACAGGATTTACCTGTCGAAGAACTTCATAAGGACCCAGGAAGCGAGGAGCAAATTTGACAGAGCTCACTCTAAGTTTCACGTGTTTTGCAGAGAGCCACACAAAGTCCCCTGGAGAAAAGACAGGAGCCGGGCGACAAAACCGATCGGACACCGTCTTCATACGGTCCTTAGCTGCTTGGATCGACTCTTGAGTCCGATCCCAAACCTCTCTGGCATTAGTTGCCCAGTCGGCCACAAGAGGAGAAGGTGCAGCAGCGGGAAACGGTACCGGTACCCTAGGGTGTTGCCCATTATTGAGTACGAATGGTGTCTGCCCAGTGGCCTCAGCCAGCGAATTGTTAAGGGCAAATTCTGCCCAGGGTAGGAGGGAGGACCAGTTATCGTGGTTCTCAGCAACAAAGTGTCGAAGGTATATAATCATGGATTGATTGGTACTCTCAACCAAACCATTGGTCTCCGGATGGTATGCCGAAGAGAGATTCAACTCAATTTGCAGAAGGCTACAAAGATCTCGCCAGAAACGGGAAGCAAATTGCGGGCCTCTATCACAAATGATACGATCTGGCATCCCGTGAAGCCTAAAGACATGCTTGAGGAATAGTTTGGCTAGTACCCTGGAAGATGGGATTCTCGATAACGGTACGAGATGAACCATCCGGGAGAAATGGTCCGTAATGACCCACACAAATCTATGTCCCTGTGAACACGGAAGATCACCCACAAAGTCCATGCCTACCACCTCCCATGGTCTATCTGGCACTGGTAAAGGATGCAAGAGCCCAGCCGGTCTCTGCCGTAATGGACGGTTGCGAGCACACGAGTAGCAGGAACCGACATATCTCTTGACGTGGCTGGCTAAGTGTGGCCACCAATACCACCTCTCCAGTAACTCTCGTGTCCGTCTAATACCAAAATGCCCACCCACCTTTGAGGTGTGGGCCCACGACAGTATATCATTCTGTCGATCAGGCGGAACAAAGGTCTTGCCCGGTGGGATTTGGTCTAACGTCACAGGGGAGAGCGTATGAAAAACCCTGGAGGGAAGGATAAGACGAGGTTTGTCAATCTCTTCCTGGGTAGAAACCATAGAGCAAGACAGGGCGTCTGCCTTGTTATTCTTTCTCCCAGACAGATAGTTGATGGAGAAGTGAAAACGGGAGAAAAACAAGGACCAGCGGGCTTGGCGAGGATACAGACGCTGAGCGGTTTGTAAGTACGTCAGATTCTTATGGTCTGTATAGACCTGGAAAGGATGTTTCGCTCCTTCCAGCAAGTGACGCCACTCCTCCAAGGCTAATCTCAGGGCGAGCAGTTCCCTATCCCCAATGGTATAGTTTCTCTCTGCCGGTGAAAAGGTTTTAGCAAAGAAGAAACACAGCCTTTTTCTACCTGCACCGTTCTTTTGATACAAGACCGCACCAGCACCCACTGAAGAGGCATCAACCTCCAAGAGGAAGGGCTTATTCTCATCGGGTCTCTGAAGAACGGGAGCAGTTGAAAAGTGTCTTTTTATTGCCTCAAAAGCCTGAGCTGTCTCAGTAGACCAGACTTTTGGATTAGCACCTTTCTTAGTCAAGGCCACCAAAGGGTCCACCAAAGTAGAGAAATGGGGTATGAACTGCCTGTAATAATTTATGAATCCTAAGAAGCGTTGCACCGCCTTCAAGGAATGAGGTTCGGACCATTCCAGAACAGCAGAGAGCTTCGCAGGATCCATAGCCAGACCCTCTTGTGAGATAATGTAGCCCAAAAAAGGCAAGGATGACTGCTCGAATACACATTTTTCGAGTTTAGCAAACAATGAGTGCTCCCTTAAACGGGAAAGGACACGAACGACATCCTGACGATGAGTCTCCAGATCAGGAGAAAAAAATCAGGATGTCGTCCAGATACACCACTAGAGAGGATAACAGTAAATCCCTGAACACATCGTTTCCGAAGTCCTGAAATACTGCGGGTGCATTACATAAACCAAAAGGCATGACGAGGTATTCATAGTGACCGTCTCGGGTGTTAAAAGCGGTCTTCCATTCGTCACCCTCTCGAATTCGTACCAAGTTATACGCACCCCGCAGATCCAACTTCGTAAAAACCTGAGCTCCCCTCAGTCTGTCAAAGAACTCCGAAATTAAAGGTAACGGGTATTTGTTCTTTATTGTGATTGCATTGAGACCCCTGTAATCTATGCAGGGACGCAAATCACCCTCTTTCTTCCGAACAAAGAAAAACCCAGCTCCCGCGGGAGAGACAGACTTACGAATGAACCCCTTCTCTAAACTCTCTCTTATATAGGTCGACATGGCCTCTGACTCAAGTATCGACAGGGGGTAAACCCTGCCCTTAGGTGGAACCGAACCTGGGATAAGGTCTATGGCACAGTCATACGGCCTATGGGGTGGAAGAACCTCAGCACCCTGTTTGGAGAACACGTCAGCGAAATCCAAATAGGGTGTAGGTATGGGAGAGAGATCAGTTGATGCAACCGCAACGACCTTAGGTGGTAAGGGAAGACATCGGAACTGACATTTCGAACCCCAACTAATAATGCTGTCGGACTCCCAGTCAATGTGAGGAGCATGAGTCCGAAGCCATGGGAGACCCAGAAGGATGTCGTCTATACCCTCAGGCAAAACAAGAAAAGAAATCTCCTCTATGTGACCCTGAGGCAGGGAAAGGCGCAAGGGAACTGTCCTCAATGTAATGGAGTCAGACAACATAGTCCCATTAACAACACGGACAGGAATAGGCGCCTCTAACATGATAGAGGGAATATTGTGTCTCTTTACAAATCCTGAGGACACAAAAGTCCCGTCAGCTCCAGAATCCACAAAAGCCATAATAGGCCATGCATTCTCAGAGAATGAGAGCTGACCTGGGATACTACACTTAGAGGGTGCAGAAAACGTCTCTAGTAACCCCCCTCTAATGGTTACTAGGCCTGGGAGTTTCCCTGATGACTAGAACACTTGTTGGCATAGTGCCCAGCCTGACGACATACGTAACATATAGGAGGACCAGACTTGCGTAGTCTGGAGGACGTCTGACCTAACTCCATAGGAGTGGGAGATGTTTCAGATGCTGAGGAAGATGGTAGTGGACCCTCAACAACTGGAATAGCCCGATGCTTAGGGCGTGAGGAAGAGACCTCGAGTCTACGTTCCCTATGGCGTACGTCGATCCTCGTTGCTACTGTGATCAAGTCCTCCAGAGAAGCAGGGACCTCACGAGTAGCAAGGGCATCCTTGACATAGCCTACCAACCCTCTCCAGAACATAGGAATCAACACCTTCTCTGGCCAATCTAGTTCTGCCACCAGAGGTCTAAAAGCAATGGCATAAGAACTAGTGGATAACGAACCCTGAGATAGATCTAAGAGTCTCAGGGCCGCATCATGGGTAACCTGCGGACCCATGAATACCGCTTTAAGAGCATCAAGAAAGTCTTGATGTCTCAGAGTAACCAATATCAGAGCGCTCCCATAGAGGAGTCGCCCATTCTAAGGCTTTGTCCTGAAGTAAGGAGATTATAAAGCCTACTCTGGACCTCTCCGTAGAGAAGCGAGAAGAGTTGACCTCTAGGTGTATCTGACACTGACTAATGAAACCACGACATGATCTGGCATCGCCAGAATATCTGTTTGGCAGAGCAAGTCGAGGATCATGTGCAGATGTCAGCATGGTCTGAGGTTTATCCTCTATACTCTTGAGCCGCGACTCAAGTACTTGTATGTAACGGTGTAACTGCTGATATTCTGCCATAACTGCCAGACCCTTGGCTCAGTCCTAATGTTACGGGGGGCTGTCTGATAATAAAACCTAAAGGAATATCAGACAGTCAGGGTCCACCGTGCAAGACTCTGCAGACTATGGCAGAGGATAAGGGGTATATAAGTGTGCCACTGTAAATAATAATAGCATAAGTGCAGAGTGCAATACCTCTGTTAAACTCACAGAGGAATATAATTAGAAAATAAAGCAATTCCTCCCTTACTTGGAGGGTGTGTGCAATGGTCTCTGTTAATGGTCACAGAGACAAAAGCAGTGAGTGTGAAATGGCACCTACCTAGGTCCGTTCCTCTAGTGGTGCCAGGAGACGGACAGCAGCGTAAGCCGCACAAAGCTCCTACCTGCGTTCGCTCCACTAGTGTGCGAGGACACGAACCACTAGATATGGCACCTGCCTAGGTCCGCTCTTCTAGTGGTGCAAAAGAGACGGACAGCAGCATAAGCCGCACAAAGCTCCTACCTCTGTTCGCTCCCCTAGTGTGCGAGGATACGAACAACTGCCAGACGCAGTATAAGGAACGTTACCCTAGCGGCAACGTCCACCTACGAGTAGAATCACAAGGCCCAGCCGGACCATGTGCCTCAGGCACCTGCCTATGTCCACTCCACTAAGAGGTAAGGATACGGACTGCAGCCGAAGCTGTAAGGTATAAGAACGCTACCCTGCCGGTAGCGCTCACCTAACATAGACAGAGAGATGCCTAGAGGGACGTGCACAGAGCGTCTACTCTCATGCATGAACCAAGAGGACTGAGCGCCGGGCGGCGTGCGTCAGGGTCTTATATAGACTCTGTACCTCATCCAAGATGGAGGACACCAGAGCCAATCCGCTGCCAGAATGACAGCAATGACGTCACGCTGGCCTATCACCGAGCAAAGCGTCACAAGCACATGACCAGCGACCAATCGGCATAGAAGGTGTCAGAGACATGTGACCACGTGTCACAAGCACATGACCAGTGGCCAATCAGCTTAGAAGGTGTCAGAGACATGTGACCTCGTGTCAGCGATGATGTCACCCGCACATGTGCAATGGCTCCAAGATAGGACTTAGTCTCCAGCGCTTGCACATGTGCAGTAGCAAGAAATCCAGACATAGTCTCCAGAGCCACAGCAACCGTAACAGGCTCCCTGCACACGTAGCCAGGGTACACATCGGGTTACTAAGCAAAGCGCTTTCCTTAGTAACCCGATGTGTACCCTAGCTACATGTACAGGGAGCCAGCGCTAAGCAGTGTACGCTGGTTATCAGGGTAAATATCGGGTAACCAAGCAAAGCGCTTTGCTTGGTTACCCGATATTTACCCTGGTTACCAGCGTACGCTGCTTACACAGTCGGTGCCCGTTGGTCTCCCGCCGTCAAACAGAGATGCGTGCTGCACAGCGGGAGACCAACGAGCAAAAAATGAACCAGAACATTGTGTAACGATCAGCGATTCCACAACAGGGGCCAGGTCGCTGCTTAGTGTCACACACTGCGAGATCGCTGATGAGATCACTGGTACGTCACAAAACCAGTGACTCAGCAGCAATCTCGCTATGTGAGAAGTACTCTGTAGTCAAAAGCCTTTTTAAAGTCCACAAAACAGGCGTATATCTTCACATACTTTGCTTTTGTGGATGTGGCGCCGAATGAGACTGTGTAGGGTGTAGATGTGGCCTGTGGTGCGGTGCTTTGGCATGAACCTTGCTTGGCTCTTGCTGAGGAAATTGTGTTTGGTGAAGAAAATGAGGATCCTCTTGTTCAGAAGGCTGGTGAACAGTTTTCCCAAGTTACTGCTGACATATATGCCTCTGTAATTGGCAGGGTCATATCTGTCCCCGCTTTTGTGGATGGGTGTGATGAGGCCTTGATTGCAAGTATGAGGGAAGTAGCCAGCACTCAGCACAATATTGAACAGTTTAACCATTGCAGCTTGTATTTCCGGTGGGCTGTACTTCTGGGGGGATTCCATCCGGACCCCTGGCTTTTTTTACACCTTATGGAAGAGATTCTTTCTGCAGCTTCCTGTAATATAATTGGTGTATCCAGAGAGTTTTGGAAATATTTGACTTTTTCCTCCATCGCCTTTAGTTTTGATGTTCTGTTTTACTGTTCTTGGCTTAGTCCTTTTTTGGGATCTTTGTAGAGGTCTCTGAAGTACTGGAGCCAGATGTTACCATTTTCGATATGGATGTCGTTTTTCTTGTATTTTGTGTCCATGTGACTCCATAGTTCCCAGAAGGAGTTGTCTTGGAGGGCGTCTTGGAGTTGGCTAAGTTTCTTCCTCCTCAGGATGATTTTGTACTGCCTTTGTATGGTGTGATAGGCTTCCCTCAGGCCCGGGTGGTTGGGGTCTCTGTGTTTATTGTTTGAGGCTGTTTTCTGGGTTTTTGGTACGGCTTTACATTCTCTGTCAAACCAACCATTGATCTGCTCTTCTTTTGGTCTCTTGTAGTTGACTTGTTTAAGGTGGGACAATTTGGCCATGGTGTAAAATATTTTGTTGAGGTCTTTTGCAGCTTGACTCCTGGGTTAGACTTGAACTTGTAGCTGTAGAAGTTATGGAGCATCTCCTGTATTTCGAGTCTGTTGGGAGCCTCTTATATTTTATTGCTGACGTCTTGGACCATTGATAGGATGGAGGTCGGCTGAAGAGGATGCACTGCTGTGGCTTTTGTGTGGATGGTTTCTCTTTAGATTTCATGTATGGAAGGAGTTGGCTGTGGTCAGACAGGTGCATTTGTGGTGTGACTATGAAGGCGCTGATATTTGCCAGCTCCATATCTGTAATGGCATAGTCTACTACTCTCCTTCCTACATGGGAGTTTAGTGTATATCTCCCCAGAGAGTCTCCCTTAGTAGGTCCATTAAGAATATGAAGACCTAAACGTCTACATAAGTTCAAGAGCTTTTTGCCACTTTCCTTGACTGTACTGTTTGTTATAGCATCATAGCTGTTTCTCCCTGAGTGTTCACATTGTGACCTTCATTCTCTGCCCCAAATATGTAGATGTTTCCATCTGTGGTCAGAAAGTCTTTTTCTCTCCCTGTTCTTGTATGGAGGTCTCCCTCCCTCCCTCCTGCCTAGCGTGTGTGGGGGCGGGCCCTGCCTCGTGTGCGTGGTGGTGGGGGACAAGGGGGCCTGCTTCCCGTGCGTGTGGGGGGGGGGTCTCTGCGTGGGGGCTCCTGCAGGTATTTGCATATTGCTGTAGTGGGGCCCTGTAGCAGGGAAGTTAATTGTGCTGGATGGGGGAGGGTAACACACACAGAAGATCATGTCTTTTACCCTCCGCCAGGTTGGGAGGCGTTCTCCAACACCTGGCTATACACACACCCCCATGACATCACAGGTTACAGCCAATCATAGGGCTAAATGAATGTTGGTCATAAGCCCTATATTAAGCTGACCTCTCTCTCTTCTTCTCTCTTGCTTCCTGGATGGTCACACAAAAGGATGGCTGAGTACTCCTCATCTAGGGATAGATAGTATATTGTTGGGTGGGCTGTAACTGTGTGAGTGCCTTAGTGGGTGGTATGTAACTGTGGGTTTTATAGTAAAGTATTTACTGGTGTTTTATTGTATTGTATGTGTATATATTAGTATATGCTTTTCATAGTGATTACATGTGCTTGAATTATATAGTGTATTCTTGTAGTCTTGTTAGTTAATAATAAACTTGTTATATTTTATTATTATAACAAAGTGACTGAGTATATGCTTGATTGGGATGCACCAGGTATTAAGGGCAAAGCAGAATAAGGCAATAGGAACAGAGAAATTATTACCCTTGGGAATATATACAGTATATTTGTGATATTGGGAATAGATCCTTTGTGATAGTAAAGAGACGAAGGTCTTTTACACCTTTTGCACAACAATAGTTGGGGTGTTGGTGCTTTTACTCCCCTTCTAACAATGTTCCCTTTTACAATGGCGAGCCAAGGCCCAGACTGTTTTTAATTTGTTTTTCTGTGTTTATGTGATTAATTGTGAACTAAGATAGGGAGAGAGGATTGCAGATAGATAACATTGAATACGGTGAAGTGTTGTGTTATTCTGTGCACCTAGGCCTTGAAGTTCAGGCAATTATACTTAACATAGAATTAAATTAAAATCAGAGAACTTAAGAATCAGTGCGTTTTGTGTCCTAAGGGTATCCCCTTTTTGTCTGTTTACTTTGCATACGGTGTTTGGGTAGATCTCTACACAGGCAGTTACTGTTCTCCAGGAACAAAGAGGACAAATCCAAGATTCATTGTTGTTGTTTTTTTTTTTCGTGTTTTGCTCTGTTGAAATCGAGGGGTCATCCTCTGTGTAGTTACCAGGCCGGAGGAACGTGCGACAGATAATATAGACGTGGTGTAGCGTTATATTGATCTGTGCGTTCGGTGCGCTGGTAGCCCAGACAGGTGACGAAGATATTCAGCCTGAGCTATACACGAAACAAAATTCAACAGAGAACTTAATCTTTTGGTTTTGTCAGATTTTTAATGTTTTTCTGATTCCTTTGCACGCTCTTTGCCACATACGGTCTACGGTGGAGAAGATCATCACGTTGTTGGCAGACCATCAAGGGTCGGGTCATCGAAGGAGTACAGCTGGTCGGAAAACAAGGCGATCCGGTGTTGGACCTGTTTTCAAGCAGCGGAAAAGGGACTAAGGAAGCGTTGACACCGAAAAAGATGGCCGAACGAGTGAGTATGAATTTCCCCACACTTAAACACATAAGTGAAAACAGCACATTTATCCCTGTAATTCCCAACACATACAAGTCCACGGAGATGCTCTGGTCCGCTCTGCTGGACCAGGCATATGCTTATGATAAATCATGCATAAGTAGATGTGTTTCCAAAAATCAAAAAAACGCTTAGTAATGCTAGCAAAATTAGTGTCTACATTTGAGGAGAGCATTTCCAAGTCAGAGCACTTGGAAACACTTGCTAGTACAAGGAATGCAGAGGAAGTTACCTTCCATTGCCAGTGTTGTGTGGAAAACACGAAACACATCCACACACTGGAAACAGAGTTACAAGATAGGGTTGAGTCCTCAGCTCAGAGGGGCGAGCGGATCTCCATGCTTGAGTCACAACTGCTGGAGATGAAAAAGCATTCTGATGATATTGAAAAAAAGCTGACTCCGTTTAATGCTGAGGTCAAACAACAAAAAGCGACAATTAATCAGTTACATGTTGAACTTGCAGCTAGTTCTAGAAAGATAACTAGTATGCAGAATATCATCAATGATTTTTCAAGCAAGTTGCCGGCCTTGTCTAAAAAAACAAGGCCTTACCCCAAAGTTTTGCCCTATATCGGGCAAAAAGGGGGGATACATGGACATATTAACGAATGTAAAAGTAAAGTAGTAAAAAGTACATCACTACTAATTGAAGAATTTAAAATGTCTAAAGAAAACAAACCAGGCCCAAAATATAGCATGGCATGTGTTAGATGCTATGCTTGTAATAGATTAGGTCACATAGCCAGGTTTTGTAAATGGTCAGGGACCAAACTAGAGAAGAAACATGGCTCTGTTCAGTGTTTTAAATGTCATCTTTTTGGACATATTGCCAGAAACTGTAAGTTCAGCCATATTGTGGGGGAGAGTAGACACGTAAAGCATCAGAATGGGCAGAAAGATGTGTTTTTCTCATGTGTGGTCCCACATGTGCAACAACATGGCTGTGTGACAAACAGGGACGATATATTGAGTACAACTAAGGCCTTGATTTGAGATAACAGGCCCATAGTTTTTATTTTATGCATACAGTGTTGTGTGTATACAGTTGTTTTCTTTATTAGTTTATAGGTTTGAATATATTAAGTGGTCTTGTATAAAGTTTATTTCTACTTTTGCTTTGTTTAGTAGCTTTTGATAACAAATAACGGTTAGATTTGTGAGGTATAGACAAGCTGGAAGAATAGTGTAATATTAGTTCTTATGTGAGAGTAATTTAAATGTAAACCCAGCCTAGGCTGTTGCTTTGTTTTCTGTATTTTTTTTCTATCAGACCTCCTTTGTCAAGTATATGAGATTGTACTTTTGTTTTAAGCTACAGTCTTTTATATATAGTTTTACAGTCTTTTACCAGATCCCTGAGATGAGATAACTGAGCAGCAGTGCAGGGAATGTAAATTTGTTTTGTCTCTAAGTTAAGTAGATGCAAGAGTTGACTGTAAGTTCTTTTGTCTTAGAAACTGGATTTTCATGTTGTCCTATACATTCAGGTTGATTGATTATTTAAATCTTGATGTAGGAAACAGATAAAACAGTGTATCTAAGTTTGTTTTTGTTGATAGAGAATGCAGTAACAATAGAAATGGGATATATTTTATTGGGCAGCTCTCCAAAGGTTAACAGTAGAGTTGAGCGCGGTTCGTGGTTCGTGGTTCTCCAGTTCGCGGCTCGAGTGATTTTGGGGCATGTTCTAGATCGAACTAGAACTCGAGCTTTTTGCAAAAGCTCGGTAGTTCTAGAAACGTTCGAGAACGGTTCTAGCAGCCAAAAAACAGCTAAATCATAGCTTGGTTTCTGCTGTAATAGTGTAAGTCACTCTGTGAATCAAACTATTATCACATTTCAGTGTATAGTGTGCGTGAACAGCGCCTTCAGATCACTGCTGTTTCTATAATGGCGATCGCCATTTTTTTTTTTTTTTTTTCTTGTCTTCCTTCCCTAAGCGCGCGCGTCTTGTGGGGCGGGCCAGCATGTCAGCCAATCCCAGACACACACACAGCTAAGTGGACTTTGAGCCAGAGAAGCAACGGCATGTGTGATAGGATCTGCATGTCACATGTCCCTGCATTATAAAACCGGACATTTTCTTCACGGACGCCATTATCTGCCTTCTGCGTCTTTGGTGTCAGACATCACTGTCGCAGCTCCGTCTTCCTGAGTCCTATAGCCGATACAGCTGTATGCGCTGCATACACAGCGTTAGACAGCTTAGGGAGAGCACTTTATAGCAGTCCTTTTAAGGGCTCCAACCGGCAGGGTCAGAGAGCCATAGGTGACAGGTCCTGCAAACAGCAACAGCGTCTGTGTAGCCCAGGTCAGGGATTTCCTACCTGCATTTCACCATTAGGAGGGAATAGAAAGGCAGTCTTCCATTCCTCTACCCAGAGCACCACAATCCTGCCACTGTACCCTCTTGTCCTCTGCACACTCCAACTGATAACTAAGCCATTATACTAGCAAACACTCAGTGTACCTAGTGGCATCCTATACGTGGCTATTGGACTTTGCTATAGTCCCACTAGTGCAAAGACATTTGCAGAGCGCGTCTGCCTGCATTGCACACTACAACTCATTCTAACCAAGCCATTATACTAGCAAACACTCAGTGTACCTAGTGGCATCCTATACGTGGCTATTGGACTTTGCTATAGTCCCACTAGTGCAAAGACATTTGCAGAGCGCGTCTGCCTGCGTTGCACACTACAACTCATTCTAACCAAGCCATTATACTAGCAAACACTCAGTGTACCTAGTGGCATCCTATACGTGGCTATTGGACTTTGCTATAGTCCCACTAGTGCAAAGACATTTGCAGAGCGCGTCTGCCTGCGTTGCACACTACAACTCATTCTAACCAAGCCATTATACTAGCAAACACTCAGTGTACCTAGTGGCATCCTATACGTGGCTATTGGACTTTGCTATAGTCCCACTAGTGCAAAGACATTTGCAGAGCGCGTCTGCCTGCGTTGCACACTACAACTCATTCTAACCAAGCCATTATACTAGCAAACACTCAGTGTACCTAGTGGCATCCTATACGTGGCTATTGGACTTTGCTATAGTCCCACTAGTGCAAAGACATTTGCAGAGCGCGTCTGCCTGCGTTGCACACTACAACTCATTCTAACCAAGCCATTATACTAGCAAACACTCAGTGTACCTAGTGGCATCCTATACGTGGCTATTGGACTTTGCTATAGTCCCACTAGTGCAAAGACATTTGCAGAGCGCGTCTGCCTGCGTTGCACACTACAACTCATTCTAACCAAGCCATTATACTAGCAAACACTCAGTGTACCTAGTGGCATCCTATACGTGGCTATTGGACTTTGCTATAGTCCCACTAGTGCAAAGACATTTGCAGAGCGCGTCTGCCTGCGTTGCACACTACAACTCATTCTAACCAAGCCATTATACTAGCAAACACTCAGTGTACCTAGTGGCATCCTATACGTGGCTATTGGACTTTGCTATAGTCCCACTAGTGCAAAGACATTTGCAGAGCGCGTCTGCCTGCGTTGCACACTACAACTCATTCTAACCAAGCCATTATACTAGCAAACACTCAGTGTACCTAGTGGCATCCTATACGTGGCTATTGGACTTTGCTATAGTCCCACTAGTGCAAAGACATTTGCAGAGCGCGTCTGCCTGCGTTGCACACTACAACTCATTCTAACCAAGCCATTATACTAGCAAACACTCAGTGTACCTAGTGGCATCCTATACGTGGCTATTGGACTTTGCTATAGTCCCACTAGTGCAAAGACATTTGCAGAGCGCGTCTGCCTGCGTTGCACACTACAACTCATTCTAACCAAGCCATTATACTAGCAAACACTCAGTGTACCTAGTGGCATCCTATACGTGGCTATTGGACTTTGCTATAGTCCCACTAGTGCAAAGACATTTGCAGAGCGCGTCTGCCTGCGTTGCACACTACAACTCATTCTAACCAAGCCATTATACTAGCAAACACTCAGTGTACCTAGTGGCATCCTATACGTGGCTATTGGACTTTGCTATAGTCCCACTAGTGCAAAGACATTTGCAGAGCGCGTCTGCCTGCGTTGCACACTACAACTCATTCTAACCAAGCCATTATACTAGCAAACACTCAGTGTACCTAGTGGCATCCTATACGTGGCTATTGGACTTTGCTATAGTCCCACTAGTGCAAAGACATTTGCAGAGCGCGTCTGCCTGCGTTGCACACTACAACTCATTCTAACCAAGCCATTATACTAGCAAACACTCAGTGTACCTAGTGGCATCCTATACGTGGCTATTGGACTTTGCTATAGTCCCACTAGTGCAAAGACATTTGCAGAGCGCGTCTGCCTGCGTTGCACACTACAACTCATTCTAACCAAGCCATTATACTAGCAAACACTCAGTGTACCTAGTGGCATCCTATACGTGGCTATTGGACTTTGCTATAGTCCCACTAGTGCAAAGACATTTGCAGAGCGCGTCTGCCTGCGTTGCACACTACAACTCATTCTAACCAAGCCATTATACTAGCAAACACTCAGTGTACCTAGTGGCATCCTATACGTGGCTATTGGACTTTGCTATAGTCCCACTAGTGCAAAGACATTTGCAGAGCGCGTCTGCCTGCGTTGCACACTACAACTCATTCTAACCAAGCCATTATACTAGCAAACACTCAGTGTACCTAGTGGCATCCTATACGTGGCTATTGGACTTTGCTATAGTCCCACTAGTGCAAAGACATTTGCAGAGCGCGTCTGCCTGCGTTGCACACTACAACTCATTCTAACCAAGCCATTATACTAGCAAACACTCAGTGTACCTAGTGGCATCCTATACGTGGCTATTGGACTTTGCTATAGTCCCACTAGTGCAAAGACATTTGCAGAGCGCGTCTGCCTGCGTTGCACACTACAACTCATTCTAACCAAGCCATTATACTAGCAAACACTCAGTGTACCTAGTGGCATCCTATACGTGGCTATTGGACTTTGCTATAGTCCCACTAGTGCAAAGACATTTGCAGAGCGCGTCTGCCTGCGTTGCACACTACAACTCATTCTAACCAAGCCATTATACTAGCAAACACTCAGTGTACCTAGTGGCATCCTATACGTGGCTATTGGACTTTGCTATAGTCCCACTAGTGCAAAGACATTTGCAGAGCGCGTCTGCCTGCGTTGCACACTACAACTCATTCTAACCAAGCCATTATACTAGCAAACACTCAGTGTACCTAGTGGCATCCTATACGTGGCTATTGGACTTTGCTATAGTCCCACTAGTGCAAAGACATTTGCAGAGCGCGTCTGCCTGCGTTGCACACTACAACTCATTCTAACCAAGCCATTATACTAGCAAACACTCAGTGTACCTAGTGGCATCCTATACGTGGCTATTGGACTTTGCTATAGTCCCACTAGTGCAAAGACATTTGCAGCACGTCTGCCTGCGTTGCACACTCCAACTAATTATAACTAAGTTGCATTGTCAGGGATATTTATTCTTTATTATTCTGCTGTTAATAAAGCTAGACCACCACTGCAATCTTCACCACCTCTCAATTTTTACTACCACATTTTCAGTCCACAATCTTGTCGCAATCAACATGAGTGGCAAAATGACAGATGCTGGTGGAAAGGGGAAGAGGCGTGGTGGAAAAGGCAAAAAAGGTTTTGTCCGTGGGGAAGGTGGCAAAGCTCCATTATCATCTGCTGAAGATAGACCATCTACCAGCAAAAGTAAGATGTCTACTACTTACCGTGGACAATCCGATGTGCTCCCTTTGTTACGGACACGAACAACAGGAACAAAGGTAGATGATGGGCAAAAAAGGAAAATGCTTGAATGGATCTCAAGTGGTCCAACAAGTGCCCTCTCTGCCACTTCAAGTACCGCATCCAAAAAACACCAGTCCTCTGAGTTGTCATCCCAATCAAACTTGCTTTCTCCCAGCTCTGAAGTCTCCATCAGCCCTGCACAGTATGGTGGAACTGAGATGGCTGAGTCTGCAGAGCTGTTCAGTCACACTATAGCCTGGGAATCAGAGGTCTGCTCCCAAGCTACAGTGAGTACAGAACAGGAAATGGTCTGCAGTGATGCCCAGAACCTTTGTGACTCAGATTCAGGCCGTGAGGACCAAGTTTCTGAGCATAATGTTGACCCTTTGTCACAAACTGTAACACCTGTGGTTATAGACAATGAGGAACATACTGATGAAGATGAGACGCAGATACCCGATTGGGATGACAACTTAAATATTCCGTCAGGGCAAGAAGAGGCTCGGTCTGAGGGGGAGGGGAGTGCAAACACAACAATTGATGATGACGTTCTAGATCCCACCTACTGTCAACCCCCAGTCAGGCACTCGAGGAGGTCAACAGAGGCGGTGGAGGAGGATGCAACCGACGACGAAGTTACCTTGCGCCTTCCTGGACAGAGTCGGAGCACTGGTAGCACGTCTACAACTGCATCCTCAGCCACCACTCTGCCTATGAGCATTATTCGGGGTGGATCAACAGGTCGCATGGCCTCTAAGCCTTGCCTAGCCTGGTCCTTTTTTCACATCGAAAAAGATCGCCCAACTCATGTGATATGTAACATTTGTCATGATTCTGTTAGTAGAGGTCAAAACCTCAGCAGTTTGACAACTTCTTCCATGAATCGTCACATGACTAAATATCATAAGTCCCGGTGGGAAGCTCACCGTGCTGCAATGCGGCCTAGTGGAGCGAACCATCCACCGCCCGCCCCTTCCACTGCATCCGCGCGCTCTTCATCTTCTAGGACTGTGGGGACAGCTGCCACACCTGTTTTTCCACGCAAAACTTCCACCACTGTAACCGCAACAGGCAGTTTGCTTGTAAGGTCGTCAGTTGGTTTGGAAGGGGAAACAAGTGAGTGTGTACAGCTCTCTCAGACATCGATAGCACCAACGTTGGATGAAGGCAACATCATGTCTCCGCCTGCACTTTCCTCACAAACCTGCATTTTTCAAGGGACACCCTACTCAACACCGTCTACACACAGCAGCCAGATCTCTGTCCCTCAGATGTGGTCAAATAAAAGGCCACTTCCTCCGACCCATGACAAAGCTAAGAGGTTGACTCTATCCCTCTGTAAGCTGTTGGCTACCGAAATGCTGCCTTTCCGCCTAGTGGACACACAGGATTTTAGAGACCTTATGTCTGTCGCTGTGCCCCAGTACCAGATGCCTAGTCGCCACTACTTCTCTAAGAAAGGTGTGCCCGCGCTACACCAGCATGTCGCACACAACATCACCGCTTCCTTGAGAAACTCTGTGTGTGAACGGGTGCATTTCACCACCGATACTTGGACCAGTAAGCATGGACAGGGACGTTACATGTCGCTGACTGGGCACTGGGTAACTATGGTGATAGATGGTGAAGGGTCTGCTGCACAAGTCTTGCCGTCCCCACGACTTGTGTGTCAATCCTCTGTCTGTCCAAGTTCCGCCACTGCTTCTGCATCCTCCACCTCATCTGGGTCCTCCACCTCCGCCCCAAGCCTGCCTGGTCAGGCCACCAGCGTTCTCACTGCGCAGAAGGAATCACGCACCCCTCATTACTATGCTGGCAGCAGAGCGCAACGGCATCAGGCGGTCTTTAGCTTGACATGTCTTGGTAATAAGAGTCACACAGCTGAGGAGTTGTGGTCAGCTTTGCGGTCCGAGTTTAATAAATGGTTGTCTCCACTCAAACTGCAGCCTGGTAAGGCCGTGTGCGACAATGCTGCAAACCTGGGTGCGGCACTTCGCCTGGGCAAGGTGACACACGTACCTTGTATGGCTCACGTGTTGAACCTTGTCGTGCAGCAATTTTTAACACACTATCCCGGCCTAGATGGCCTTCTGAACAGGGCACGAAAACTGTCAGCTCACTTCCGCCGTTCAAGCGCCGCAGCAGAGCGACTTGCATCGCTCCAGAAGTCTTTCGGCCTGCCGGTTCATCGCCTGAAATGCGATGTGGCGACACGCTGGAATTCAACTCTCCACATGTTACAGCGACTGTGGCAGCACCGCAGAGCCCTGGTGCAATACGTCATGACGTATAGCCTGGGCCAACGAGATGCAGAGGTGGGGCAGATCACCCTGATGGAGTGGTCTCAGATCAAGGACCTATGCACCCTTCTGCACAGTTTCGACATGGCGACGAATATGTTTAGCTCTGACAATGCCATTATCAGCATGACGATTCCAGTCATTTACATGCTGGAGCACACGCTAAACACTATTCGGAGTCAGGGGGTGGGACAACATGAAGGGGAGGAACTACAGGAGGATTCATATGCGCAAGGGACAACAACATCACGAAGGTCCAGACGTTCATCATCACCAACGCAGCAGGCATGGGACCATGGGGGACAGGGATCGACAAGGGCGCATAGTAGCAGGCGAAATGTTGAGCAAGGTGCAGGAGAACATGAAGAAATGGAGGACGAACTGTCCATGGACATGGAAGACTCAGCGGATGAGGGAGACCTTGGTCAAATTTCAGTTGAAAGAGGTTGGGGTCAGATGTCAGAGGAAGAAAGAACGGGTAGCACCTCTATGCCACAAACACAGCATGGACTTGGTCCGCATGGCTGCGCAAGACACATGAGTGCCTTTTTGTTGCACTACCTCCAACATGACAGTCGTATTGTCAAAATTAGAAGTGATGATGACTACTGGATTGCCACACTATTAGATCCCCGGTACAAGTCCAAATTTTGTGACATAATTCCAGCCATAGAAAGGGACGCACGTATGCAGGAGTATCAGCAGAAGCTGTTACTAGATCTTAGCTCGGCTTTTCCACCAAACAACCGTGCAGGTGCAGGGAGTGAATCTCCCAGTTGTAACTTGACAAACATGGGACGGTCTCGTCATCTTCAACAGTCTACCCGTACCAGTAGGACCTTTTCTGGTGCCGGTAACAGCAATTTTATGGAATCTTTTCATAATTTTTTTAGACCCTCTTTTGCAAGGCCACCAGAGACAACAAGTCTGACACATAGTCAACGGCTGGAGAGGATGATACAGGAGTATCTCCAAATGAACATCGATGCCATGACTGTGCAACTGGAGCCTTGCTCCTTTTGGGCTTCAAACCTACAAAAATGGCCAGAGCTCGCAACTTACGCCTTGGAGATTTTGTCGTGTCCAGCTGCCAGCGTTGTCTCTGAACGTGTATTCAGTGCTGCTGGGTGTGTGCTGACAGATAAGCGCACGCGTCTGTCCAGTGACAATGTGGACAGACTGACGTTCATCAAAATGAACAAGTCATGGATCCAGAAGGAATTTACTACCCCTGTGTCATCCTGGGGAGAGTAAATGCTTGTGGATTTGGAATGTGCTTGATGCAAATCAAAACATCCTGTTTGCAACTAGGGCCCAAGTGCTGCCACTGATGGGGTGGGTGTCTGTGTGGCCCAATTTTTGGAAAAAAGGGAGACTCCGCTTGGAGTAACCCTTGCTTGCTGTGTTTTTAAAAGAAGCCAAGATGAACAGAGCTGGGATCAGGAAAGACTTTGCTACCTACCCCGGTGTCATCCTGGGGACGGCTAAGAATAGCGTATTTTTGAATGTGCTTGATGCAAATCAAAACATCCTGTTTGCAACTAGGGCCCAAGTGCTGCCACTGATGGGGTGGGTGTCTGTGTGGCCCAATTTTTGGAAAAAAGGGAGACTCCGCTTGGAGTAACCCTTGCTTGCTGTGTTTTTAAAAGAAGCCAAGATGAACAGAGCTGGGATCAGGAAAGACTTTGCTACCTACCCCGGTGTCATCCTGGGGACGGCTAAGAATAGCGTATTTTTGAATGTGCTTGATGCAAATCAAAACATCCTGTTTGCAACTAGGGCCCAAGTGCTGCCACTGATGGGGTGGGTGTCTGTGTGGCCCAATTTTTGGAAAAAAGGGAGACTCCGCTTGGAGTAACCCTTGCTTGCTGTGTTTTTAAAAGAAGCCAAGATGAACAGAGCTGGGATCAGGAAAGACTTTGCTACCTACCCCGGTGTCATCCTGGGGACGGCTAAGAATAGCGTATTTTTGAATGTGCTTGATGCAAATCAAAACATCCTGTTTGCAACTAGGGCCCAAGTGCTGCCACTGATGGGGTGGGTGTCTGTGTGGCCCAATTTTTGGAAAAAAGGGAGACTCCGCTTGGAGTAACCCTTGCTTGCTGTGTTTTTAAAAGAAGCCAAGATGAACAGAGCTGGGATCAGGAAAGACTTTGCTACCTACCCCGGTGTCATCCTGGGGACGGATAAGAATGGCGTATTTTTGAATGTGCTTGATGCAAATCTAGCTGTGAAGTGTACAACTGGGGCACAACTGCTGCCACTGAATGGGTGGGTGTGTGTGGGGCCCAATTTTTGGAAAAAAGGGGAGACTCCGCTTGGAGTAACCCTTGCTTACATTGTTTTTAAAAGAAGCCAAGATGAACAAGTCATGGGTCAGCAAAGACTTTGCTACCTACCCCAGTGTCATCCTGGGGACGGCTAAGAATAGTGTATTTTTGAATGTGCTTGATGCAAATCAAAACATCCTGTTTGCAACTAGGGCCCAAGTGCTGCCACTGATGGGGTGGGTGTCTGTGTGGCCCAATTTTTGGAAAAAAGGGAGACTCCGCTTGGAGTAACCCTTGCTTGCTGTGTTTTTAAAAGAAGCCAAGATGAACAGAGCTGGGATCAGGAAAGACTTTGCTACCTACCCCGGTGTCATCCTGGGGACGGTTAAGAATAGCGTATTTTTGAATGTGCTTGATGCAAATCTAGCTGTGAAGTGTACAACTGGGGCACAACTGCTGCCACTGAAGGGGTGGGTGTGTGTGGGGCCCAATTTTTGGAAAAAAGGGAGACTCCGCTTGGAGTAACCCTTGCTTGCTGTGTTTTTAAAAGAAGCCAAGATGAACAGAGCTGGGATCAGGAAAGACTTTGCTACCTACCCCGGTGTCATCCTGGGGACGGATAAGAATGGCGTATTTTTGAATGTGCTTGATGCAAATCTAGCTGTGAAGTGTACAACTGGGGCACAACTGCTGCCACTGAATGGGTGGGTGTGTGTGGGGCCCAATTTTTGGAAAAAAGGGGAGACTCCGCTTGGAGTAACCCTTGCTTACATTGTTTTTAAAAGAAGCCAAGATGAACAAGTCATGGGTCAGCAAAGACTTTGCTACCTACCCCAGTGTCATCCTGGGGACGGCTAAGAATAGCGTATTTTTGAATGTGCTTGATGCAAATCAAAACATCCTGTTTGCAACTAGGGCCCAAGTGCTGCCACTGATGGGGTGGGTGTCTGTGTGGCCCAATTTTTGGAAAAAAGGGAGACTCCGCTTGGAGTAACCCTTGCTTGCTGTGTTTTTAAAAGAAGCCAAGATGAACAGAGCTGGGATCAGGAAAGACTTTGCTACCTACCCCGGTGTCATCCTGTGGACGGCTAAGAATAGCGTATTTTTGAATGTGCTTGATGCAAATCAAAACATCCTGTTTGCAACTAGGGCCCAAGTGCTGCCACTGATGGGGTGGGTGTCTGTGTGGCCCAATTTTTGGAAAAAAGGGAGACTCCGCTTGGAGTAACCCTTGCTTACATTGTTTTTAAAAGAAGCCAAGATGAACAAGTCATGGGTCAGCAAAGACTTTGCTACCTACCCCGGTGTCATCCTGGGGACGGCTAAGAATAGCGTATTTTTGAATGTGCTTGATGCAAATCAAAACATCCTGTTTGCAACTAGGGCCCAAGTGCTGCCACTGATGGGGTGGGTGTCTGTGTGGCCCAATTTTTGGAAAAAAGGGAGACTCCGCTTGGAGTAACCCTTGCTTGCTGTGTTTTTAAAAGAAGCCAAGATGAACAGAGCTGGGATCAGGAAAGACTTTGCTACCTACCCCGGTGTCATCCTGGGGACGGCTAAGAATAGCGTATTTTTGAATGTGCTTGATGCAAATCAAAACATCCTGTTTGCAACTAGGGCCCAAGTGCTGCCACTGATGGGGTGGGTGTCTGTGTGGCCCAATTTTTGGAAAAAAGGGAGACTCCGCTTGGAGTAACCCTTGCTTGCTGTGTTTTTAAAAGAAGCCAAGATGAACAGAGCTGGGATCAGGAAAGACTTTGCTACCTACCCCGGTGTCATCCTGGGGACGGTTAAGAATAGCGTATTTTTGAATGTGCTTGATGCAAATCTAGCTGTGAAGTGTACAACTGGGGCCCAAGTGCTGCCACTGAAGGGGTGGGTGTGTGTGGGGCCCAATTTTTGGAAAAAAGGGAGACTCCGCTTGGAGTAACCCTTGCTTGCTGTGTTTTTAAAAGAAGCCAAGATGAACAGAGCTGGGATCAGGAAAGACTTTGCTACCTACCCCGGTGTCATCCTGGGGACGGATAAGAATGGCGTATTTTTGAATGTGCTTGATGCAAATCTAGCTGTGAAGTGTACAACTGGGGCACAACTGCTGCCACTGAAGGGGTGGGTGTGTGGGGCCCAATTTTTGGAAAAAAGGGAGACTCCGCTTGGAGTCACCTTGCGGTGTTTTACATGACTTTAGAAGGGCGTGCCATGCCTATATCTGTGTGTCCTCCTCTTTTTCCTTGTCCAGCTGTTTTGTTTTCGCATGAGTACATGTCCTTGTCACTTTCCCATGTGTTTGTGTTGTGTTGTGAGTTGTTTGTCACCTTTTGGACACCTTTGAGGGTGTTTTCTAGGTGTTTTACTGTGTTTGTGATTGCCTGCCATTGTTTCCTATGGGCTCGAGTTCGGTTCGTCGAACGTTCGACGAGCCGAACTCGAGCCAGACCCCCCGTTCGGCGAACCGCCTCGAGCCGAACCGGGACCGGTTCGCTCATCTCTAGTTAACAGGGGGAGGTGGACCTGAAATAACAGCTACACTCACACTGTATAACGTGGAAGGAGTGAGTTTAGTGCAGTCGCTGAGCATAAAATAAAACATTGTATATTATGTTCTAACTGCACCTGACAATCCAGGAGCATATATTCCTTTCTCGTTTTAGGTCAAACAGATTCGGCTGTGATGTTCCAGAAAATCCTTTGTGGGTTTGACAAAGAATGGAAGACCTCTCCTGACAGATTGCAGCCATGAGGAGACTGGAATATAAAGATTCCAGTGTCATGGCTGGAGGGTGGGATTGGTTGTTAATTTACATTCACAAAGTTACATCACTCTTCTAATATTGCCTCCTTGTCGTGGTCATTATCATTAATACCGGACTCCATCATTATATACTGGACTGTCTAAAATTTCAGGAGTACCAAAAGAGGGACTACTCAACAGCACAGAGATAAGGCTGAGCACTATAACGCAGCCAGAAACGGGGTCTTAAGGACAAAAGATGAATCCAGTCCTTTACCCCGGATTCAATATATATATATTTATATATATATATGAACATTTTATGTATAAATATATGGTAATGTTGTGTTTGTTGTCTATGTCTGGGTATTGCACCCCTACTAAATTCATAAGCATGCATTTATCACTGGGAGATAATCCATATACACATGGGTCAATAATCTTTATGGATGTGCTTTATGGATCAGGAGATATTTGCTATTTTTACCTTAAGTCTATATATGCATTCGTAGCAAAGGTTTAAATTTTGTGTAATAAAGATTTTTATGTGTCGTGTGGTGTGAATGGGGAAATTAGAATAAGGTTCTTTAGGGACAGCTCCCCTCATTTCATAGTTATGTTCCACTTCAACCCTAGCATTTGGTAATGTTCATAAGGGATGGATTGAAAGTCAGTTAGTTAAGACGGTGTTTAAATCCCGCAGTCAACTTAGGTATCGCTGACATCACGCCCCACCCTAAATATTCCGACCTGCTATGCATAAACCTATGTATCTATTCATGGATGAACCTCATCAATGGTAAGATGGCAGGGTAAGGGGTGTGTACATAGGATAGTTACGTGGGCGACCTATGGTCAATGTGGGTGGAGCCCTTCTAGAGTCTGACCAGCAATAACAGACTTTGGGTAGGCGGATACTATAAGATCGGCAATGATGTTGTCCGGTCCCCATCACGCCAGGATGGAAAGAGTGGCTGGGTGAGGGAGTGTAGACAGGCCATGATTATTGGTACCCCTAAATGAGGGAGGGGCTCCACGAGGCCAGGCCCAACTACCGGTTGTGACACTCGGCAGTCCCATCACGCCAGGACACCAGGATGAAGACGGTATATTCTGTGGATGGACACGGTTACCATACAGCAGGGGAGTTACCAGAATGGGTGATGTTTAGATACCTAAGTTTAATACTTCATTCCATCCTGAACTATTATCAGTTATAGGATTGAGCAGACACATAGACACAGCACTAAGCTTCCCGCATCATAATTGTCGTGTTCTCGACAACAGGGGGAATGTAGCATTGAAGTTAATTGTGCTGGATGGGGGAGGGTAACACACACAGAAGATCATGTCTTTTACTCTCAGCCAGGTTGGGAGGCGTTCTCCAACACCTGGCTATACACACACCCCCATGACATCACAGGTTACAGCCAATCATAGGGCTAAATGAATGTTGGTCATAAGCCCTATATTAAGCTGACCTCTCTCTCTTCTTCTCTCTTGCTTCCTGGATGGTCACACAAAAGGATGGCTGAGTACTCCTCATCTAGGGATAGATAGTATATTGTTGGGTGGGCTGTAACTGTGTGAGTGTCTTAGTGGGTGGTATGTAACTGTGGGTTTTATAGTAAAGTATTTACTGGTGTTTTATTGTATTGTATGTGTATATATTAGTATATGCTTTTCATAGTGATTACATGTGCTTGAATTATATAGTGTATTCTTGTAGTCTTGTTAGTTAATAATAAACTTGTTATATTTTATTATTATAACAAAGTGACTGAGTATATGCTTGATTGGGATGCACCAGGTATTAAGGGCAAAGCAGAATAAGGCAATAGGAACAGAGAAATTATTACCCTTGGGAATATATACAGTATATTTGTGATATTGGGAATAGATCCTTTGTGATAGTAAAGAGACGAAGGTCTTTTACACCTTTTGCACAACAATAGTTGGGGTGTTGGTGCTTTTACTCCCCTTCTAACAATGTTCCCTTTTACAGGCCCCTAGAATTAACTCCTCCTGTGGACCCCAGACACCCCAGTCCAACTCTGCATCCATCCATCTATCTAATATAGCCATCTATCCATCTTTTATATAGTATGTGTGTGTGTCATGTATATAATGTAATTTATGCCTGTTAGTGATGACGGCCTTCGCCATTTCCTTGGATCCATGGTTGGACACCAGTGAGGAGCAGATGGCCACTGGTTCCCTGTTCGGCACTTGCTTTGCAGCTATAGGCCTCAGCAGGCACATGAGACGGCGCGGGCAGGCTTCATTTCCTCTGAAATGCACTTCATGTTTCCATGATATATTCTTGTGACTCCGCAATCACAGCGACACTGTGAATAAGACCTCAGGTTAAGGTTGAAACATTAATTTCTGTGGCATTTTCCTTCTGTATATATTATCCGCACCAT
Organism: Anomaloglossus baeobatrachus; assembly: GCF_048569485.1. NCBI lineage: Eukaryota > Metazoa > Chordata > Amphibia > Anura > Aromobatidae > Anomaloglossus > Anomaloglossus baeobatrachus. Next base: position 1,516,565 of record NW_027441780.1, on the reverse strand, counting down.
CTCTACGGATCCACACGTGCACCTGCATTGTATGAACAATAAAAAGTACTTGTTAATAAGTGAAACAAAGAGTGTGCATAGACATGTTCTTGATGTCAGAGCATGTGTAGGGGGTAATATAAATTTATATAATATTATATATATATATTTTTTTTTACCCAAGAAACATGCCTGCATGATGAAATAAACCTGAAGTCTTTACCTGAAGAGCTGGATTCTCTTGTTTCTTGGATGACTTCGGTCGTGTGTCTGTCCGTGCTCCAGGCAAGAAGCTAAAAGGAGTGGGTCAAAAAGGGTTTTAAACAGTGATCTTGTATACATGGTATATCATAAAATATTGGTCATGATAGATCATAAATAGAATCAGGGACTATATAGGAAGGACAAATCGCATAAACATGTTTAGGAAAAGAGGGGAGAAAAGCGATCATAAAAGCCCAAAACTGCAAGAAGGCAATCGGATTATTCAAAAGGTGAATTTTTATTAAGTATAAATATAAATAGTAAATTTACACAGGTACCTATAGGGACAACTATGCGTGCATCAATATTGAACAATTAACAGAACCGTGTCATAGCTCGATAAATATTTAGCTATAAATACATCCATACATAGTTTCAAAAATTATAATGGGCCAACCAGAAGAGAATATAATAAATCAGCTCCATCAGCAATGCGTATAAGTAATTAGAGACCACTAGGGGTCACTCTTGGTGCACAAAATAAATCTAAACCATCTGCAATACATACAATTGAAGACCACTAGGGGTCACTCATGGTGCACTTAGGGATATTTAAAGCTACAATGCCTATGGTGTAGCAGGATATTAAACGCTATTTGTAATAAAGACAATTCTATGGTGACCCATTAAGTTGAAAATACAAACAAGATATAGATACATAGAAGATTTCTATATAAATGAACCCATATAAGCGGTTACCGTTAGGAACGTGCGACACCCGACACATATTTCGGTTTCTTCGTCAGGGGGCGTCAGGACAGGAGACTGAAGATCAGCACCACGGACAGCGATGCCAGGGACAGGTGCGTAGAAAGTTCCCGTTCTCCGTGTGTTATCACGGATAACACACGGAGAACACACGTAGTCCATAAACACGGCTCACGGAGGGCAAAACGCACCTCTGACACGTCCATGAAAAACGTGCGTGGTTTTTCACGAACGCGTGAAAGAGGCCTTATAGTGGACAGGAAAACACATAGCCACGCCCATGACCTGACTGCAGCCCGTACATTCTAGGCTTAACACTCTGCACAGGAGCCCGAGCACTGCTGCTTCCTGGTTAGCATCTAGAGTAAGGGCGGCGTCACACGGTACGATCTATCGTGCGATCGTACCCGCCCACGTCGTTTGTGCGTCATGGGCAATTAGTTGCCCCTGGCGGACAAAGTTGTTAACCCCCTGTCACACGCACTTACCTCCTGGACGACATCCCTGTGGGCGGCGAACATCCTCTTCCTGTAGGGGGAGGGACGTTCTGCGTCACAGCGACGTCACACAGAGGCCGGCCAATAGAAGCGGAGGGCTGGAGATGAGCGGGAGGTAACATCCCGCCCACCTCCTTCCTTCCACATTGCCAGCGGGACGCAGGTAAGCTGTGTTCGTCGTTTCCAGGGTGTCGCACGGCGCGATGTGTGCTGCCTCGGGAACGATGAACAAAAGGAGCACAGAAGGAGGACCGACATTTTGAAAATGAACGATGTGTCAACGAGCAATGATAAGGTGAGTATTTTTGCAGTCACAGTCGTTCGTAGCGGTCACACACTACGATATGTCTAACAATGCCTGATGTGCGTCACGGAATCCGTGACCCCAACGACGTATCACCCGATATATCGTACCATGTGACGCCGCCCTAAAGATGATTTTTTTGGAGGGAAACACGTCACCGGGAGGGGCGGGGCCTCCTCGGTGCGGTGTAGTAGAGCTGTGTGGGTTGTGTCTAGAATGGAGTTGATTTTTTTGAGGCTTTCACAGTATATACACTTTTTTGAGGACCTCATTATATCAACTCCACACTAGACGGCTCTGTACTGAGGGGACTAGAATGGAGGTGATATATTGAGGATCTCCCTCAGAAAAGCAACATCAATCTAGACAGATACCACTAGAATGGAGCTGATTTCAGGAGCCTCTCAGTTATGTATACACATGTGACGCCCTGGCAAAACCAGGTAGTTACAGAGGTTGTACAAATCTCTCAGGTGCAAAACTCCATCCTCCTTGGCAGTCCAACACAAAACCCACACCCACGTGCACCACACAGCCAGTAAAGCCTAGTCACCCCCCATAATAATAGGGACACACCAGAGAGCGGGACCAGGCGGAAGGGAGCACCCACCTAGGGTTCCTGAGGTGTCAGGGGCAGGAACACAACAGAACAGTGCTGACAGTTGACAGTGGAGGAGTGTGCAGCACAGCGGAGTCAGGGGTAGGGGCCCCTGGACTACGTGGCAGACGGCAAGCAGGACCATAGGCGACAGAGATCCGGTCGCGGGAGACCTAAAGTGGACCGGGACAGGGTAGTGGCCCACCGGTGCCGACAGCGGGAATCCGGTCCGGAGGCCGTGCATAGACGGGGTGTCTGGACCTTAGGGTGAAAAAGGTTGCAAGCCCCTTGTCAATTGACCAGCTGAGGACGAGGTTTCAGGCCTTGTTCTACAGAAGCCCAGAGAGCGAAAAGGAAGCCCAACGCGGGGGATAGAGTGTCCGTCAGATCCCACAGAGATCCCAAGGGTCATATTTCGCGGGCCACAGATCCCAACATACACAGTACCGGGAGTGGACTTCCCCCGTTCCAAGCGGGGTTGTCACATTGAAGACACAAACATTGAGTGCAGGAGGAAGGGACCCCTGTTTGCTACACCTGGGTGTGGGACCCGAATACACCCGCCGGAGGCGACTGGTCACTGGCAATTTGGTTTACCACTGTGTTTGTGTGCAATTCTTTGAACTGTGAGTACACCATCCATCCCCGGTCCAACCCTGAACGCCATCCTCAGCAGTCATTGCTCCCGTACTCCCCCGGGCCCCGGGACTACACCTCCCCTACCCGTGGAGGGGATTCCATCCAGCTGCCCCGCTCCATCAGCCCCGGGCGTCCCATCACCAGGCAGCGACAGTGCCACCAGCTCTCACCGCAACCCACAGGTGGCGTCACTAACAAAAACTCTCTCCCCTGTAAATACCCCCCTTTTCTACGGTTGTGAGGACGGGCGGCTGTACGAGCCCATGTCTGGCTACCACTCGAGCCGCAGTAACGAACCCGGATCCGAGCAGCCCCTGCAGCGGCCCGGCCCCCGTCTGCAACACACACATATGCAAGCACACAAATATATAGACACATATATATACATATATATAGACGCACATATATACACATATCTATACACACATATTTACAGTGCTGGCCAAAAGTATTGGCACCCCTGCAATTCTGTCAGATAATACTCAGTTTCTTCCTGAAAATGATTGCAATCACAAATTCTTTGGTATTATTATCTTCATTTAATTTGTCTTCAATGAAGAAAAAAAAAATTAAAATTTGTCATAAAGCCAAATTGGATATAATTCCACACCAAACATAAAAAAGGGGGTGGACAAAGTATTGGCACTGTTTGAAAAATCATGTGATGCTTCTCTAATTTGTGTAATTAACAGCACCTGTAACTTACCTGTGGCACCTAACAGGTGTTGGCAATAACTAAATCACACTTGCAGCCAGTTGACATCGATTAAAGTTGACTCAGCCTCTGTCCTGTGTCCTTGTGTGGACCACATTCAGCATGGAGAAAAGAAAGAAGACCAAAGAACTGTCTGAGGACTT